>NC_056629.2:197168619-197173619 GCF_002870075.4 Lactuca sativa
CACCTGAGTAGGTGGTGACTCTGCGCTTGGACAGCACTTCGTTACTCTTAACACAATTTTCCTTCAGCAAAACCTAGTATCATTACCACTAGGGTTTAGTCTAATATTCACCGAGACTAATTAATAGTCTAGCTATTATTACTATTATATAAGTGTTAAATGATACCTATATAACCCATAATAATAGCCCAAGTACTTATTATAAGGTCCTAATAACATTACTATATTAAAACATAAGTTATACTAAACATAGGATAGGCATAGCTCACTTACAGCGGGTTTTCTCGAAAACCGGGCTCTGCCGGAGCAGAGTTTCTGAGCCGAAAGGCTCTTTTCATGGGGCTTCGGGAGCCTCGGGGCTTCCTTCGGGTGCTAGGGGGTTTACCAATACTTTAGGGGGCTTAAGGGGGGCTAGAGAGAGGTTCTAGAGAGAGAAAGAAGTGTTTGGAAGGTGTGAGAAATGGAGAAACCCAACACTTCTATTTATAGGGTGAAATCCTGACGGACTCGCCGATTTGGTTCACTGACTCGCCGAGTCAGTGCCACGTATCATCATCTGATGGCTTTCCTTGGAGAGAAAGCAATGGCTGTGATCGCGCTACGTCACCCAATATCGCGTATCAGCCTCCTGACTTAGAAAAATGATAACTCTCGCATACGAGCTCCGTTTTCGACGTTCTTTATATCCACGTGTAGGTAAAATCAAGATCTACAACTTTCATTTAGACTTTGTCGGATAGTTCTCGATCGATCTTAAAATTAACAGTAGGAAGAGATTAGACTGCTAAATGACCGCGAAGAATTCGTAACTCCTTCATACGGACTTCGTTTTCGTCTGTATTTTTACCGTTGAGTTCCTATTAATGAGATATTCAACTCTCATTTAGGTCGCGTAAGCCAAAAACTGCTCAAACTAAAATTCGAGTTTCGGGTTGTACACTGTTAAGCCGAAACTTTGAAAAATCATATATTCCTCATACGAAGTCAGATTTGGGCGTTCTTTTTATGGATTTTCTCCGTTTAACATAATATATGACTTTGGTTTAGATTACTAAGGCTAAAAGGTCTTCTATCATAAATTCGCTTTTTACGCTTCCCGGTGTCGTGCCGGTTCCGTCGCAAAACTTCGACGGGTCATAACTTCTTCGTTATAACTCGGATTTCGGCGTTCTTTATATCCCCGGAATCCTTGTTACGACCACTACAACTTTATATAAAGATATCGGGCTTATCTCACACTTTAATTTTGACACGTAGTTTTTATTCTTTATTAATTATACATTTATAATTAAATAATAAGCACATAAATACACATAATTCACATAATACTCAAATATTTCATCTTTATTACTTCAAAAAGAGTTACAATAGTTGACCTAGACTATTACATTGTCAAAAATGTTTAGCCCTGAAACCCGGGCGTTACAATTAGGAGTTTATTTAAATATTGGTAAGTGATCTATGAATTAAATTCCTTTATTTCATGGCTACTTTTGTTAACCCATCATGTTATATATACAAAATCAATGATTATGGCATGTCGTTAATATCTAAGGTGGAGTTTTTTTCCCGATCATTTTGCACTAGTTCTAATTTTATGCCTCTCCTGATCTTGAAATTGGTAATTTTCTAATTTTTTTATATTGAGATTGGTACAATTTGGATGCATTTATATGATTTTTCTGCATTTGGATCACATCATGAGCTTCTTTAGTCAAAATTGTAATGTTTTTCACCTAAATTTGTGTAAATTTAATAATCTGATCACAAACAACAATTTTTTTTAGGAAAAACATGTTGTGATTTTTAGTTTTTGTTTTTGTACATATGTTTCTATTTTGCTGTAATTTCAGAGGCATAAGCTTATATGATTTGGATATGTAGTTTTGGCTTCTAGAGATGATAAAATTATGTCCTAAAACACACATGATGCTAGATTGGATGGTAGATTATGTTGGAAACCCCAAGAGGTAATTTTTGATGTATTTACAACCATCTAAGACTTATAAACTTGTTAAAGAGGTAATTTTCAATGTATTTACATACATCTTAGAAATCGTGCATCAAATTGTAACATCTCGAAATTACAGATAAAATTTTTGTTTTTAAAATCATCTTGAACATATGATACTCATATCAAATCAGTCAAAAGTGTATCATAGAAATATATTATCAGAGTACAAATTCCCAAAATCTTAAAATGAGGAAATCATGGGGTGATGCGGTGCGATCAAGCCGAACCCTTCCCTTTCGAACTGGAAGTACCTGAAACATAAACTGAGAACCGTAAGCATAAAGCTTAGTGAGTTCCCCCAGAATACCTCATACCATACAAACATATTTCCAAACATATATGGGTTCTTGCAATCCCCCTTTGGTCTATTTCAACCGGATATTGTCAAGCATATATGGTGTTTGCAATCCCCTTCGGTCTATTTCAACTGGATACTGTCAAGCATACCTGGGTACATGCAATCCCCTTCGGTCTATTTCAGTCAGATATCGGGTCTGTTTCACCCCTACCACTACCACATAATATCATAACTAATAATCATAGAATCATCAAACAAATACAAGCATACCAGAAAATTATCATAAAGAAAATCATCTTGCTACAAACATAAACTAGTGGCCCAGCACCGGTGCCTTCGACCCACGGTTACAGTGAAGGAAACTCACCTTAGACTGAAGATATCAATCACGCTCGGGCTGCTGAATCGCAGAATCCTCTCACTAGATCACAAGTATAAAACTCCAATTAGGAATTAGGTTAATAGCCTAACCCAAGAGTCCAAACCCTAAACCTTGACTTAAAGACAAAGGGTTGCTTAACCCTTGCCTTAATGAGCTAACCTCACCAAGGCCCAAATTCACACTAGCTCAAAAGACATTCCAAGTGCAACTAAAAGACCCTAAGGCCCAATATGGGACCAATAGCTCCAAAAATAGCCTAAAGCCCATAAATGAATTGCTACAACATAAAGGCCCGACACCCAAATCTAGACAAGGCAAAAAAACCCAACAAACTCAATTCCAAAATCCCTTAATCCCAACAGATTGCGTATGCGCGATGTACATAGCTCGTATGCCCGACGTACGCTGATGATATAGAAACGAGGCATTGGCCCAGTAACCGCAGCGTACTGGTCAATCAGACCAAACATGCTCTCAAGTCTTAATTCGTTAAGCTCTAACGTCCAAAACTTAGATCCAAGCTCTTAAAAGAGTCTTAATCCATAAAGTTGCAAACTTTATGCTCTAGCACATGGTTGTCAAAATCGCGATCCTGATCGTAGGATCGTACGATCCTACAATCCTAGGTATGAAAAACGATCCAGATCATAAGAGGATTGTATTTGGGGTAGGATCGTAGGATCGAGATTCGATCCGATCCTACCTTCCCTTGATTTTCTTTTGCAAATGAATTTATTTTACCACTTTATGTCTTTTACCCTTTATCAATTTACCATTTTTCATTTTGTATTATGGCTTATGACTAATATTTTGATGTTTTTATAACTATTGAACGAAAAATTGAATGTTTGAAATATTTTTCATGATTAAAAATTATAAATCAAAATTATATTTTATTTTGTGGGATCTTAGGATCCCGATCCCGATCTTGCAAACCTAAAAACAATCATAGGTAGGATCCCGATCTTGACAACCTTGCTCTAGCATGCCTTTATGGGACCCAAACCATGAACTAAGCCATCTAACTATCTTAAATGGTCACCAAGTCATGCATGGTTGAGTCTTAACCTTCAAGATACGATTTTTATGACTCCAAGAGTCAATAAGGACAGTTTAAATGGTCTGGGAGTAGTCCATACTCCAAAAGACCATGTTATGAGACTAAAAGATGCAAATTTCTTCCCTAATCTATATCTAAGCTTAGAATGAACAAGTTCCAAACTTTATACCTCCAATAAGCTGGAAATGATGCACAAACTCCGGATCTACAAGTTTCTTCATATCCTTAGCTTCTCCTCGAACTTCCTTCTTCTTCAAAACCACACAGGAACACCCAAAAGCTCTTTGTAAGCTCAAAATACACTCAAGATGGCTAGGGTTTCGAGGTTAGCACTAAAAAGGATTCAAGAATTTAGTATTTAAGTTCAGAAATTTGTAAATATATAATAATATTTTTATTATTTAACTAGGAATTCAAGAATTTAATTATTCTTCAATAATATTATAATAGAATTACATTCTGACAGAACATCATTCTAACAAAATAACATTCTAATAGAATATAATAAGTTATGCTTACATATTACGTTAGAATTAAAATTGAATTAATTTTTTTTAAAAATAAAAATCATTCTCCCTCCGCCCTAAAATTATTGTCCACGTTTGACTTTTGAAGTCTTTCCATGTCAACTTTGACCATAAATAACTTTATTTATGCTATATAAATTTTGATGAAACTTATAACAATGAAAATACATTTAAAAACAATCTATTAATATATCTTGCATTAAAAATTATATAACAACAAGTAAATTATTTTAAGTCAAAGTCGAACAAAAAAGACTTAAAAAGTCAAACGTGGACAATAATTTTGGGACGGATGGGGTATTTTTTAAATGAAGACAATTAATTATCACCTAAAATCAGGAATTTTTCTCTTTTAAATTTATCTTAATTGACTAAATTACCCTTACAATAAAATTAGATGGTGTTTTCTATTATTTTTAATTTAATAATATTTATTAATCATTTTTTAAAAATAATTAAGATGATGGTTCACAATTAACCCTATATCACACTATTCCACACTATAACTCCACATTATCCATACTATAACTTAGCATATATATATATATATATATATATATATATATATATATATATATATATATATATATATATATATATATATATATATATATATATATAAAAGCCACTTGCAAGCCTAGGGAATTCTACTAGATTATAGAGTTCTTCATGTCCCCTTTTGATCATTAAATACATTCATTGAGTATCTAGTGAATTCG
>NC_056629.2:198678619-198868619 GCF_002870075.4 Lactuca sativa
TAGTATGTTCAGCATTTGGTGAGCCCAGGAAGTTGATCGCAGCCCACTTGTCTCTTTTAAGCTCATTTTTGCAAAACCCTAGAATCTCTTCCTTCCGTCCATCGACTAACGGAGTCGTTATCTCCCAGTAACGTAGTTCGCATTCTGTCTTGTGAAAACACCCATCGCAGAACTGGTTCGTTTCTACGTGGTCCGTGTCACACCCCCGAACCGAACGGCGGAAACACCCGAGGGCTCTTGTGACTCAAATTGAATATCATCACAATGAATATACATGAATCATAACACAAGTCATCACCATGCATTGGAATATTACAACTGATATTGTTTACATTCAATACATTGTTTACATTCAGTACATTGTTTTAAACATTACAAGTTATTTTGGAAAAACGTCAACTTATGAAATGTTGGTGAGTTCATAAGTAATGTTATGGAAAAATGATTTTTGTGAAGTTTGAAAAACCCAGAAAATCCGATATTTTCTGAAAAGAGTATTTGTTTATAAAAAGTGTGAAGATCCGTAAATATGCTTGTCGATTTTGAAAACATGTATAATTGTTGAACTTTGTATACATCACATAGGTGAAAATGTTGAACTTTCCGGGAAAACCCGATGTTTTCCCAATACGCAAATGACATGACTTGTTTATTGTTATACCGATACGACGAATGTTTTTGATTACCCAGGTGACATTGGATTAACTAGGGTTTGTGAGTTGTTACAATCACACATTAATGAAAATGACTAGTTTATAACTACAGGTTACGAACGATCCTTAAGGCGTCGTCCGTACTACTCACATAATCCAACCACCCTGACTTCTCTTGATTAACGCCACGAATCTGTTTACTTGAATTCTCATAAGTCGGTCAACCGAGGAGAAAGGAGGGTACGAAGCCCCCTTTGTTTCCATAAGTTATTCAAGGCTATTAGGAATGCGAAAGGCACTTGGCCCAACTCGCATTTCGACCTCACTAGCAGTACTAATGGACCATTAGGGCCCAATAGCACAATAGAGCTATTGAAAGTCCTTTTACATGGAATTGGGTCATTGGAGGCCCATTAACATGTAAGCGCGTTCCCTTCGGGCCCAAAGATCAGGTTATTGGGCTAGCAAGGCCCAACGAGCATGATTTGAAACTTTCAAGCCCAAAGTTTGAATGTTGACTCATCATAGTTATCGTGTGTTTATTGAAATACTTTGGTTTATTGATTTATCTTTTGTTATTGATTCGAGACCGAATCAATTCGTTTTGTAACGATATTTGTTGTTGAGAGTGCATTTGTTTTTCCGTTTCGTCGGTAGTCGTGGATAATGTATTTTGTCTTAGTGAATTAATTTTTTAAAAAGTAAGATTTTTACCTTTTCACAACCTTTCTTTTATAAAAATAACACTTTTAGTCTTTTATATAAAAGAATTTCATTTTAGTCCTTAAAACATTATTTTGACACTTTTGTATCATAAACTTGTTGAAAATACATTTTTAACCCAAATTTATTTTGTAAACAACCTTAGCCCTTCCAGAATGATGTTTTCTCGGTTAAAACCCCCCAGTTTCGCAACTTTTACAGTTTTGGCCCAAAATAGAAATTTTTTACATTTTTGATCCTTTTTGAATTTGAAAAGCATTTTTTACCTTTGAAATAGTTTTAATACACTTCAAATCCCCTGTTTTACATAAAATTGCATTTTCAGCCCCTCAAACCTAGAAATCTCGCATTTTGAGGCTTATTGGGCCGAAAAGCCCAAATCTAGCCCATTAGGTTCAAAATTTACACTTTAAGTCCCTTAAAAATGTTGTTGTTCAGAAAAATTATTATAGAAACTGTTTGGAACCTTTTGACCCTCCAGGAACTATAAATTTGTCGGTTTGTACCCTAAGTTTTGTATTTTTGACATTTTAAACCCTAAAATGTGTTTTATGTTAGGATATGTTCATCCTAACCTCATAAACTATTTTTGTTGACTTGATTAGTGTACAATAACTTAAGATATGTTTATTTCCTTTCTCATGCCTTAGATCTCGGTTTTTACACACTTTTTGATAACATATTCATCACAAAACACATGATATCACACACATACATGCATCAAATCACATATAGCATACATTTACACATAGATCTACACATTTACTTATATTCTCCCCCATAAAACTCATAAAAACCAAAAAGGAAGGGGTATGAAACTTACCTTGGGTATGGTTTCGGTTTTGGAAGGAAAAGATGAAGAAGAATTCGATCCTAGCAACCTTTCTTGGAGGATCTCGAACTTGGATGCTTCTAAGGTGCAAGATCATGAGTTTGAATGAATTAAGAGATGATTCTTGAATGAAAGGAAATAGCTAGATTATGGATCTAACATCAACTTACCTTAGATGATGTGTCTATGGGTTAAATCTCCTTGAAAACTTCCTTAATCTCGAAAATATGTAGAGGAGTGGAGAGAGTTTTCTAGAAAGAATTGTGAGTGAAGTGTGTGTGTGTGTGTTTGTTTGGATTCGTCCGAGAAGGAGAGAGGGAGAAGAAGAGAGAGTGAGCTTGCATGGAAAGATAAGAAGTGCATGGATGTTTGAAGTGTAATGCCTAGTTATCCCTCATACAAAAATGATGTCGCATGCAAGAAATCAACTCTTCCTTTTCTCTTGGGCTTGGACCGAGATTTAGAGAGAAAAAGGAAGGAATTAGGCCCTTAAATGCCTAAGTCCAAATCATAGCTAATTTAGATAACTATTGGCCCAAAATAAATCAAGTAATGATTTTTATGGCCCATTAGGGCTATTTAGGTTAGTTATGGCCCAATGAGATTCATTTAAATATTTGGTTTCATTCTAGGCCCAATATGGCCCAAAATATTAAAATAAATGAAATTGAGTCCAATTAGAGCCCATTCAAGAGTTCTAAGCCCATGATATTCCAGTTGGAAGCTTATTGGTCCATTGGGCCCAATAAGGAAGTCCTAGTCCAAAATGGACTTAAACAAGGACTTCTAGGGTTTCCAATTATTTGTTGACTATTTGTAGTGCTTGTATGCAGTGTTTGATTGAAATTCTATTGTCATAGAGTAAGCATCATGCATGCTTTCATGTTTTTGATTCATAGTTGACATAAGTGTTGTAGTTACAAGGCACCAAAAATTTATAGTTGTGACAGTCCGACATTGAATCCCTCGTTCTTTTCCCTTTTGATAGAATTCCTGACAGTGGTGGTGGTGGTGGTGGCGGCGGCCTATAGCTATCGAACATGTGCACCTTCATCTTTCCATCCTTCTGATTTGGGTTTGCATGGATCAGAATTGTAGCTTCTTTTCTGTTCTCGAACTCTAAAGGTGGAGGGGACAGTAGCCGTGGTAGAGACGGCGGCGATAATGGTGGTGTAGTCGGCGGCGGTGTGGGTTGTGACGGCTGCAACATTGGTTGTGGGAGCTGCAGAGTTGACTCGGATTTCGATCCCGAATCAGCAACTTTCGAAGATAGTTTTTCTTAATTATCGGACGATGGCGGTGGTGGCAGCACTGGTGGAGAAAGCGGTGGGGCCGGCAACAGTGATGGTGGAAGCTGAGGTTCCATCATAGGTTTCGATTCCAACTCCGTAACTTCCAAGGATTCTTCATCATCATCCGATTCCAACTCAGTATCTTCCAATGATTCTTCTTCCTCTTCATTGACTACTTTCTCTTTCTCCTTCAAGTCTGAGTAGTAAATTTGTCTCCATTTAGCCTTCTCAGCCTCCATCCCTTCCTGTGAGTAGTAATATTTTTTCATTTCTGCTATTTTAGCTTCTGTCTCTTCTTCTCTCTTTATCTGGTTCTGACGATGCATCTCCATCAGCTTCACAATCTCTAGCAGATCTGTTTTGATTATCCTCATTGCTGTTATTTCCTCCCCAGCATCAACAGCTCTGATACCATTTGATAGATCCATGTTGAATCTATCGTATACCCCAGGCATTCTAATAGATTCACAACGACAAAATACTCAATAATACTAGAAAATTAGGATAGAATTCTCATTCATTCGAGAGGAATGGACTCTCGAAAAGAAGAGCAATGTTCTCTTACAAATTAATTCTTAGCTGCCGAACAAAAACCTCAAGAAGCAAATAAATAGAAAACAAGACTCAGGGGAGTGGTCCCAAAACATACCTGGGACAATCAGTGCTCCCACAAACAAAACAACCAATAACAACCATAACTCCTAAAAAGACCAAACTACCCCTAAATCCTAAAAGATGACAAAAACTCTAATAAATCAAATCAACTAAAAGCACATTAGGATTAGTTTGGGGCTTAACACCCTCCTTTCAGCTTTGACCTCTCTTATGGCTTTTTCAAAGAAGTCATCATCTCAGTTAGTATCAAGTGCTTGAGACCGACTTGAAGAGCCATTACAAAAGTTAATACACACTTCATGAGGAAATTTATCGTCGTAAAGTCGTTCATTATCGGAATTAACATCATCAAAATTCAATTTTAAGTCTAGTTCCGTCATCGCCAAGCTTTTTTTTTCCTTAGGTTCCAGTTATCCTCAAGTTATAGTATATCATACACACAAAATAGTTAATTTTTGTAATTTTAATGGATTTTCTCTTATAACCTCTACCTAAACAACATAATAAAGAAATAATTGAGAAATTGGGTAACAATATATTAAGATTATGATTGAAATGGAAGTGTTGTAACTTATAAGTTGTCAACTCAAAAACACTCCAATTCCTTTTACATCTATGATTAGGAATATGTGAAGCTCAAATTCTCATGGCAAAATTATCAACTAAGATATTACATCCCCTCATGTAAGATCATTTTCCAAGGTTAAATACACTTTAGATTTTACGGTTTTAGTTTTTTAGACACCAAACATCAAAATTAAGAGGACCAATGAGATCGGATCTATATACAATCTTAAGTTCTATCATACTCCAAAACTAATTTTATTAGATTGCTTTTTACCTGGAAGATTATATAATCTTAAGTTCTTAAGTTCTATCTTACTCCAAAACTGATCTTATTAGATTGTTTTTTAATCATGGTCTCAATCTTAATAAGACTCTTATAACAATATTTTTCTTGCATATATTTGTCAATATGCTTTTTAAAAGATAACCAACCTTCTTTAATTCCAACAATCATTATTCTTAGTAATAAGAATATAAATATATAAGTCCTTTATAAAATCCTAAATTTAAGGTTAAAACGAGGGTTAATTTTGCATTTTTCCTTTCATTGTATATTCAGTCTTCTATTTTTGCATTTGGCCCTAGACCCCCAAATAACAGACAATCAAAATAACAAATCATTTTTACCCAAATCATTTTTGTGCAAATTAAGTAAAATAACATCAAAAAGCACACCATGCAAAACGAATCATATCATATGATGACAAGTATGAAGTAGATAAATTTTCTTTATTTCAAACATCAAGTCATCCGTTCAAATCTACACTAGCTTTTTCACGGGGAAAAAAAAGTAAGGAAAGGACATATTTGCCCTTGAAACAAACTCAGGTGGAAACGGCTGCCACCAACGCCATATGCTCTATCAGGTCCAAGACCCGGTTACTGCACACAAATCAGACGAACCCTAATCAGTCAAAGTCAAACATAGTACAACATGTTCTATCATGTCATGTCATGTCCTGATATGTAACAAACAAATAATGAGAAAGAGAGGGGATGTGATTTTATGTACCTGTAACCCCATTCGTTGTCATACCATGACACCAACTTCACAAATGACGTGCTTAGCCCTATCCCCGCTTTCGCATCAAAAATACTTGACCTACAAAATATATTTTTTTTAAAGTAAAAATGAGAAAGATTGCTAACAATTTCAAATATGAAAAATAAATATTTAAAAATAATAATAATAAAGACCTGGAATCACCAACGAAATCATTGGACACAACATCTTCATCGGTGTACCCGAGAATTCCTTGCATGGGACCCTCAGAGGCATACCTTCAAATTTCCAATCACCAACAAACATCAATGCCGATCAAAAATAGGAATCAACTTACAAGGGTAAAAAAGACATTTCACATCTCAAAAAAAATAAAAAACACCATACTTTATAGCGGCTTTCACATCTTCATAAGAAGCTTTCTTCTCAAGTCGACAAGTTAAATCCACAACAGAAACATTCGCTGTTGGAACCCTAAAAGCCATTCCAGTAAGCTTTCCGTTTAGCTCTGGCAACACCTTCCCCACAGCCTGAAACAAAATTTTATAAAAAAGAATATAAAAATTTACAATTTCATTTTATATAAAAAAATAATATAATACCTTGGCAGCACCAGTGGAACTGGGGATGATGTTTTGTGCAGCACCACGTCCTCCACGCCAATCCTTCATTGAAGGTCCATCAACGGTTTTTTGTGTAGCTGAAAACAAATAATATATAACAACAATTTAATAAATTTAAATGAAAATTATATATATATATATATATATATATATATATATATATATATATATATATATATATATATATAAAGAGAATAAAAATAAAGGTCTAAATAAATGTCAAGACCTGTGGTTGCGTGTACAGTTGTCATCAAACCTTCAATGATACCAAACTCCTCATGAACCACCTATATATATAAAAATAAAAAGAGTAGCCTTTTATTAAAGATTGTTGATTCATAATAAATTTGATTCATAAAATTGACAAAAAAAAAAAAAAAAAAAAAAAAAAAAAAAAAAGATGAATGAGAAGAACTCAAAAGAATAGTAGTCCAGTACCTTAGCCAAAGGAGCCAAGCAGTTAGTGGTGCAGCTTGCATTCGATACAATATCCATGTTTGGTTTGTATGTGGACTCATTTACCCCTACAACAAACATAGGGGCATCAGCTGATGGAGCTGAGATCACCACCTTCTTGGCACCACCCTGCACATCGAGTCATTGTCACCAAAAAATCAAATCAGACCAGGGGTATAAACGACTTTTTAGAAGAGTGAACCAAACCCAATGGTTTACCTTCTTGTGTGCTGAAGCAGTATCAAGTGTTGTAAAAACACCAGAAGATTCTACAACATAGTCAGCTCCAAAATCACCCCATGGAATTGTTGCAGGGTCTCTGAGCATATATAATTGATGTTTAAGGTCTTAAGGATCAAAAGGTCATTTCACTTTCACATGTAACAAAAGGGATGAATAAATAAATAAATACCTTTGGCTGGTTACTTTTATTTGCTTCCCATTGATTTCCAAAGTGGATTCATCAACAACATTGATGGTTCCTTGAAAAAGACCATGAGTAGAATCATACTTCAACATGTAAGCCTGAAAATGGCAATTAAGAATCAATATTTATGAATTATCAAGGACTCAAATGACCTCTTTCAACTCTTCCATTAAAGATTAAACTATGCATTGTGGATGATCATGGACTTAAAAAGGCCAAAATGTTAGACTAATCATGACTCATAGTTACATTGAACCTCATCCTTACCATGTATTTGGCATCAATAAAAGGGTCGTTGACTGCAACAACCTCAATGTCATCTCTAAACGTTGCTATTCTCAATACCAACCTTCCAATTCTTCCAAAACCTGCAATTTTTTATCAAGTTTCAAGTTAACAAAGTGATGTTCAAAAGTAAATCTTGAAATTTCAACTGAAGTGACAGTTTGAAATTTGTAATACCCTATGGGTAAAATTAGCATGCAGATTGGCAGATGATATAAACAAACAACAATAAATTGAGAAATCATACCATTAATTCCGACCTTGGTCTTGCCACTGGTACTGGACTCTATAGAAAATTCAAGAACATGGAATTTGTCAGAGAAACATTACATCGAACAGATAGAAGGCGTGCAATGAACGTTATACATGTTCTTACTTGGAACAGTTGGAGGCGTCTCAGTGGCTGTGGCTTTGATTGGATTGATGCAGCGTGCGTGAGATATCCTGCGTGATTAGATAAACAAGAACCAATTTCTGAATAGCGAAAGGGGAACAATTGATCATATGATCATCGTAATAAATGAAAAGCAGGGAACAGAAACAAAACTCAACTGTAAAGAAGAAGATTCTCCGGAAACGGAAGCACCAAATAAGGTGGACTGAAGCTTCACCGATGACACCTGAAGAAAGATAAAGGATTAAAGACGATGCAAAAGAAGAAAGTGAAACTGGAGCATAAATCAACACGAAAAAAAAATCAAACAAACAAATGGAACCTGTGATCGGCTAGAAAATGAAGGGGCAGAGAGTGATTGACGGGATGCTTCAAGAACAGGTGGTGGGTTGGTCGATCGGAGAAGAGACGAGAAAGCCATGAATATGAATGTGGGTTTGGTAGATCTTTGCGTCAAGACCAAAACCCTAGAGAGAGAAAGAAGAGAGAGAATTTATTTTTTTTTGCTATAGAAAGAGAGGCAAAGAGGTGGCTTTTTAGGGAGTATTTAAATGGCGAAGGTTGACGGAGATGTTAAGGGAAGGTAAGCAGCATACTATGCAAGACTCTTGGTTTCTCTCCGTTGGTCTTTACAGCTGTTTATGCATAAACCCACCGTCGAGGAGGGTGCAATGGTGGTGGTGGTGGAGGCGGCGGCAGCGGCGGTGGCAGCGGCAGCGGTGGTGGAGGAAAGATCTCGCTTTTGTCGTTTCCCCGGCTTATTGGGAGTCTGCCGGAGTGACGTGGCCTTTGTTTCTGATGTCAAAATTGTCGTCTTATGGCGTATCGCCTTAACATGCTCTTACTTTCACTCTTGTAAACGTCGCCCATTTTTTCGAAAACTAAAAAAGATTTAATATAAATTTATTTATTATTAAACAGGTATTTTAAATTTATTTCAATTAAAATAAATGTGTAAAATGTGGTATGGTATCTAAAAGGAGATTCTGTAAATATTCCATTACAAAAAGAAAATAATTAGAAATTTGAAATGAAAAAATCTGAAAGGAGCTTTACTAATTCATATGTACTTAATGAAGTTTTAATTTTTTATTCTACGAGCACTATGTGCTATTGGTTAAAATTTAAATATATTGAAAATACGACTATTAATACTTACACAAAATTCATTTTAATCTATTCGTCTATTCTATAAATAATATAAACAATCTGCGAAATAACGTCCATGAATGAGTGTTTATGTTTCGAAAACAATATATAAGTTTATCATTGTTAATATTAATTAACATATATTTCTCAATTTATAATAGACAATCAATCATAAATCGGTCACCAATCTTGTTTTGTAAATAACATAAAAACTATAAGGACATATTAACTTCTGGACAAATAAACAATTAAGACTATTTCAAAGTAAACATAACTAAAAATTAAATAAATTACCAATATGATATATTTTTGGAAACAGATAAATACAACTTTGCTAAAATATTTATTTTAAAACTTTTTTAAAGCTGAATATTAACGTATAAAAATAAAAATTCCAAAACTACTTATTATTATTTTTTTTTTGTTTTGTGTTGTCACCATTTAAATTTATAATAAGTGTTCATTAAAATTTTACAGCATAATTTATAGAACTTTTTCCAAAATCATGGGCGTCCATTACACCCTTTAGATGCATGTCAGCATGTAGGCTCGCCATTAGTATTTAGTAGAGGTATATCATAATGTTTCGAGAGCAAGAAAATTAACATCGAAACTCAAGTAAGATATCCTATTTAGACTATGTTTATGAGCAAACAATTGTAACCTACTTTTTCATTATTTTTTTTTCATGATTCTACTTTCACAACTACAGCTATCAACCAGTGTCATTTTTTTTATCGTTTATCAAAAATCAAGGGCGATGGTATCGAGGTAATTACATGAACCACCGATATATATATATATATATATATATATATATATATATATATATATATATATATATATATATATATATATATATATATATATATATATATCCTTATTTTAATAAAAGAATAATTTTAATCTCTTTTTGACATGTGTCATCATATTAGACCTCCTAATTAATACACATTTTATTCTTTTTTGTCATGTGTCACTCTATTAAACCTATTAATTAATGCATGTCACTTGTCAACCTATTGATTCTCTATTTTAAATTTTAAAATTTTCATTTGAATTACAATAAATTAATAACAATGCAATAAAAATTAAAATAAAATTAATACAAATTATAAGGTGTTATAATTTCACATATTTATTTAAATTAACGATTATAATTGATTAATAATTTTGTGTTCTAACTATTAAAGTTTAATTAATTTTGTAGCCGTGGTTTCACGGGTTATAAACTAGTATATATATATATAAAAGTATGTTCATGCGAAAACATAAATATCTTGCGAAAACGCGAAAAGAGATTTATCTTACAAAAATCAAACACATGTACTATAAAAAATAAATTTATTAGCAATAAATTAAAGAGTATAAGTTTATATTGGATCGTGTTATGATAATATAGATTTAAAAACGTTTTTAACAATTACTTTTTTTTCCACGTCCTTAACCATTTTTAAATTCACGTTTTCATAATAAAAATGTTAAAAATCATATTTTGTTAATATGAAACAATTTCTCATCTATTATCGAGTATCATAATGTATTTCGAAGTTTGGATGGATTATTGTACAAAATATAATGTTGAGGTGACACAATCTCATAGGTTTTTCTTGTTTCCGCGTTTTCGCAGATTATTTGCATTTTCGCATGAACCCTCCTCTCTCTCTCTCTCTCTCTCTCTCTATATATATATATATATATATATATATATATATATATATATATACAACTCCACTATCACATATAACATATCATGCCAGCATATAACATATCAGGTAGTAGCAAACCTAGATTAATATCACAAAGACAATCATCTAACATACAACTCCTACTGGTGGTGGGCCGGCATTGTGGTCGTAGACTTACCGCTACTGGAAGGTAACTCACCTTGTAAGGTTGACTGCTGAAAAGCTGATCGGCAGATGTCTGACTGCTGCTCTGATGATTCTCTGACTATAAATCCATAAAACACTTAATCAGACACCGATAACTACTCTTAGGGTAAAATGACTATTTTACCCCTGACCAAGTCAAAGTCAAAGTCAACCTCCAGTTGACCCGACTCGCCGAGTTGGGCCGCCAACTCGTCGAGTTCCTATCCTTTCATTTGTCCTTCTTCATGCCTCTACTCGTCGAGTTTAGCGACGACTCAACGAGTTCTCCTTCTAAAACAACCTCGAATGAACCTTCATCTGACTCGCCGAGTTGTATGAACAACTCGTTGAGTTCATCTCCATCCTATGAACAAGTCCTGCCCCTTGACTCGCCGAGTTGTATGAACAACTCGTCGAGTTCATCTTCGAAAGTTGGGAGATTACCTTGGACTCGTCAAGTCTGTCCATACACTCGTCGAGTCCTATGATTACCAGGTCTATGGCTAAGTCCAATGCATTAGGTCACTCCCCCGGACCCCTCTAAGACCACTCTAACATTCACTGGGTTCCTTCGAACCATAACAGAAAAGGGAAGTCAAGCCATGGACTCGTCAAGTCCCAAGAACGACTCACCGAGTCGAGAATGACCAAGTCTCATTTCTCGATTTATGATGTACAACACTTGACCAAAAGATAGATCTAGGCTTCTAAGATCGATCTAGCATGTAAAATTACAAACTTTATGTGCATGCATGGGACTCTGAGCTTAAATGGCCCTAAATGAGACTCTTAAGATGCATGGGGCTCTCTAAGGCTCCAAAATAAGTCCCTTTCTGCCTTGTAACCCCTTAAAGACCTTGGATCTGAAGTCTTAGTCCCTAACCATGCTTGCACTTGGTCACCAAGAATGGCTCCTAAAAGCCCTAAATCACCCCAAAAAGGGATCTTAAACATGAAAGAGCTAGGTATCAGCTTTATACCTCTAAAGAACTGCAGAGGGTGAACAAACTCGAATTCCTCTGGCCTCCTCTTGATTCTTCAAGCTTTTCTCTTCCTTCTTATGTTCCAAAATCACCAAAAACCACCACAAAGGTCGTAGATCTTTACACAAACGATTAGGGTTTAATATGGAGGGTTATGAGAGCAATAAGGGCAAAGGGTGGCTGAATGAGATACTTAAATAGGATGAAATCCCTTAGATTAGGATTTTATCCAAACAACGCCTACTCGTCGAGTCGGTTTGCCGACTTGTCGAGTAGGTCACTAAACTCTCGTGTCCAAAGTCGATTCTACTCGACGAGTTGGACCTCAACTCACCGAGTCCCAAGCCAAAATGTTATAATTACTTGAATGAAAATATGTACCAGGAACCGTGTGCTAAAAAAGCGATCGTAATTTTTATTTCATTTGGGATATCGACCCAACATCATATATCAATATATTATGGTTATAAATTTAAGGTTAAATTACATGATTGGTCCTTGTGGTTTGGGCTAGCCTTCGTGTGCCTAGTCTCCTAAGTTTTTTTTTAACCTTGACCATCCATTTAGTTTGTTTTTATTTTGTATTTAGTCTCAGAACAACTTAAAATGATTAAATACGAAAAAAGAAATCCTAAACCTAATATGTTCCATTTCTCATGTTCATATACTTGTACACTTAACCTTAAGCTCTAACCATTACATCACCAATTCTCACCCTCTAATCATATATCCTTTGCCTTTGGCGACCACCACTGTAGGTACCGAAAAACGAAAATACATCAAATAAAACAAAATTTTGAAACCTAATGAAAAGCATAATCTTGAAAACATATCATATGAAAACCTCAAAGATGGGAGTGGGACGACAATAATCCACCTGCCTACTTGAAATTGAATCCAAAAATGTGATTATGGACCAAAATCAAAACAAAACATAATTATAAGGATGGTCTGAGTTTAAGAAATTAAAGGATTAAACACGCATTCTACTCAAAACTATAAGGACTATTGTGTAATTTATCCTAAATTCAAATCGGTCTTAGTTGTTGATTTTACAAATTCGACCAAATTAACAAGAGGTCTAAATGAAACAATAAAAAGTCAAATGCATTATTCACTTATAATACTCATTTAACAATTCATCTAAAAAGATCATACTTTGAGGTATTATTTGATTTTACGAGCATTTATATTTCTTATAGTATAAAATGGTGTGAAGTAAAATATGTGGGAATATCTTACTTTGTCAACAACAATATACATGTATCTAATGGAGATGAAGTTTCAATATGTAAATCGGTTAAATAAATCATTGAAACATTCAAAGCTACAAGAATCATAAAATATAGAGAACACACAGAAACAAAGGTGTGAAAAGATGACATTTAAATAGTTCTAAGTTTCAATAATATCGTTTCAAAATATTACAAAACGTTTATTGAAAAACAGTTGCTTTTTTAATACTGCAAAAATTACTTGTAGGCTCCAAAATTACATATTTAGCTATCTCATGTATAACTCTTGTTCTCTCACCCTTTTGCTACAAATTTACCTGCATTATTTATTTAATATCATCAGATTCATGAAAGGAATATGCATAATAAGTCAAATAGTGTCACCAACATTATGGATAAATGAAAGGGATAACAACATACTCTTACTTATTTGTTAAAATAGGCTCTTAAACCAATATTTGTTTGACATTCATTCCTTTTACAAGTTGAATTTGATGATGCATACAGATAACAGGTATGGTTATGGTTGATGAATGGTGGAAACCAATGTTCAAAAGGAACATTTAGGTCAATTAAGGATCACGATTGGTCATGAGGAAGACTTTAAATTATCTTTGTGTCGCTATTCTTCTTTACATAATCAATAAATATAGTAGAGAGAAGAATATCAAGAAAATAAGGGGTTGTGATTTTTGACAAAGACAACTTTAAAAAAAATTAAAGGAATGGCATCAATAAGGAGGACATTGTGCTTAAACATAATTAAGAAATGATTAAAAAATAGAAAGCAAGTTTTCTCTTATATTCACTGAAGAACAATGAAATCTCAACAAAACCCAGAGCAAAGGCTATGCTTTGTCAGTGGGGTGGGGGCTACATTTTGGCAGAGAGGGTGGAGCAGTGGTGGTGACCGCAACTGATAATGATCATGGCATAGCGTGAAGCACTTGCATCCCTAAGGGTATTATGATCATAATTCTAACAAGGGTATTCTAATCACATTTCTAACCAAGGGTATTTTGGTCATATTTCTACCCAAGCTTATTTTGGTTTATCTTATCCCACTCATAGACATTAACATAAAAGGTCATTGAATACAAGCTTGAAGATATCTTTTTACGTTCGATTTAATGTCTTTTTCTTCATAGTAATTTTTTTTTTCCGGAAGGTAACATTTGTCCAATTAATTTAAGCTTACATATGGATCAAACAGTCTCAGAATGTCCATCCTCATGAGCTTTGTTGCCAATACATGTCCAGTTGGCTTACCTAAAAGATAAAATTTGACAAATACGCCAGAACTGGAGGGAATATATAATGGTTACATGATGCAATGTGCATTCTGTTCTTGCTTTTTACCCATAATTCCTCTATTTGGACTCATTCTCCTTTCCCTTCTTTGTTTTTTCATTATGAAAATGTTATCCTTAATACCTTGGAAAAATTACCTTTCCCCGCACCAAGCCTTAAACAACCACCGATTTTCTAGGTTGTAGTTGTTTTTGAAGGAAGAAAAGCTTTTAAATCCAACACCCCTGTGATAAATCAAAAAAGAAAGGTAAAATAATTACCTTTTAAACAATGTTGCACTAAAACAACCAGGAGAAGAAACATAGATGAAGAATTTGCTAATAGCGAAAACTAAGTTTAAGATTTGGAATTAAAACTTCTTATTTTTTAAGTTGTTTTCTGCAATGGATATACGACTTTTTGATAAAGGGCTTCACGAAGAAGAAAATGTCAATATATGTCAAAATAAAGACCCTATCACAACAAAAACTGCAGAATTAGAAAAAATGGAGCCTGAGGTTAAACTTAATTTTGCCGATTTCACATTTTTTGAAGCAATGGCATTGTCTAGGATTTTACATACAAGAAAATGAGGACCAATGAATTGAAGCAACAACATATGGAGAAGCTTAACACCAGGAAATCACAACAATACTCCTATTGGTGTATGTCCAGTACATCACACCAAAGCCTTCCTATACACTCAGAACACACACCTAAGATTCCAATATCATCAAACAAACAAAAATAAGCATAAAAATACTATTCGTAATCTACCGTACTTACAGCTACTTCGTATTTTAATGATTCAACTCACTACTTTATTAAATTCAAAATTCACCTTTGATCCTTGAGAAATATGTCATATGGCTTCATGTTTTGGCCCCTTAATTCAATGTCCTATTTTGGGACCTATAAACACATAGACACGGTTAGAGAGATGGTTTTTATGATGAAATTAAATATGATTGTTATATTTTGTTTGATTACAAAATCTTATGTAATTACATTTAAAAGCCAAGATTCTTAACAACTACAAACGGTTTTTATGATGCAATTAAATATGATTGTATGGTTTATAATGTTATTGTATATCAACTAATTTGGTTATCATATACCTGTAAATAATTACATCCATTCCTTTAGAAGTTCCGATTATAAACTAAGTCCAACTCTACATGAGTCAATATATTAACATGAACATGATGCAAAGTTGCAAACACACCTAATATGTAAATCAAAAAGAATGATACAGTAGACCAACTTATGAACAAGAAAACATACAATTAAAGATGGAACTAAGAAATTATAATGAGATTTAATGGATGGAACTTTTATAATATATTAAAAGAATAGTCGAAAAAAATTTACGACTTTAAAAGAGCGAACATCTGTGTACATGAGGTTGTTTAGCAACTCTTAGAAGTGAAGTTTTCATCAATGTCATCTATTTCCTTACTGCTAATTCCATCTTTTATGCAACATTTGAAGCCATCTCATAAGCAGCTCCAAAAACTTTATCAACAAAAATGAAAGAAAAAATGATTACAGGTTCAAAATTGGAATGAACTATAAGTTGTAGATAATCTAACAAAGCATATTGCAATATACAAAAATAACATACATACCATCGGTAAGCTAAATTAACCTAATAATCTTATATACAAAAATACTACATGTAAATGGAAAGGATTCCTCAATCACCAAATTACAAACATAAACAGGAATGTTGAGATGATGTCTTTCTTCCTCTATAGTAGAAAGCAAACTATCAAAAAAATAATAGTGAAATAAAGACATACATTCATCACCCGGTAAATTCATTTAGCCTCCATTGAACTTTCAGCTACACAGTTTCTTTAGCCTATGATCATTATTGCCATTGTACACAACATCTAAAAAATCTCGAAGACAAATCATCATTCTCTCAATAATATTTTCATTTAAAAAAATCAGAAAGATACTTCATCCACAAGATGAACATCACAACATGTCAAGTGCTACATGACCGGGTATAGCAGCTCCATCCCTGCCATTCAATACATGTTAAAGCATATGACATAACTTCATTATAAAACATAAAAACTATTGCTTTGTAAATACATTCTACACAAACCCTGTACAAAAACCACTAAAACACATGACATAAACTCACAATAAGATGCTCCCCTAAAATCTAACACTTACCTTTGTTTCTCTTCGATTAATAGAAAAATAAAACACAACAGACTGATGGATGGACGTCTGGAAAAAAATAACCCTAAAAATGGGCAGACTTTTAAAAGAGAAGATCAAGCTAATAAAAACATATGAGATATAAAGTTTACATTTTAGATAGATATCACGGTTAGAAAAAAGTGAGAGTAGTCTGATGGCGGTGGAGACAATAGGTGAGTGATTGGTAAAAAAAATAGAACTTGATTTTTATATAAAGATTAGAAAAATAGAGGATTTGACCGAAAGCTATGTAAAAGTTTACCTGAAGGGAATAGTCCATGGGCTCCTCTGACCTTCAAAGAGCAAGGATGTCGGTTTGTTCACAAATGAACGATCAAACCTGAAACATAGAAGCATTTAAGAGGTAACTTGGATATGTTTTCACAATTACACGATGAAGAGTGGGGTTCATACCATTCCAGCCACCAGCACATCTATAATAAGCTCCAAAAAAAAAACTTTGTTTGAAATCAAAGTGTGGTCAAAAATGGTACATGGAAGTGGAGCAATGAAAACCATTATAAAAAGTAATACTTAATAGTGAGAGAAGCGCATTGTGTGTCTTTATGCAGATTACAGTTGCTATGTAAATCCACCAAACACCTTTTTCGCAAGCCATGGTGGTGACCAGAAAGCTAATCGACACTTGAAGGTGGTATTCAGATCTAGAGTTTCTTAGAGAGAGAAGTAAGGAGTAGCTTGCATTTAAACGATTTGTAGCCGATTAAGAGGGAATTCAAACGAAAAAGATCTGGTCAAGATAAGCCTGATAGAATGTGGGTGATAGCTTGCCCAGATCTTAGGAATCAAAAGAATTGGTCGCCCCAAATATTAGATTTCAAAAGAATCAGTCACAGATTAAAGGGGTCATCGAGAGATATAGGAGCCAATTATGAATTTCAAAAATTCCAAAATCACTATTGTCAGCGGATAAAAAAATTATTATGCATAAATTGTAGTATTTAAAGCATCATATTTTGAACGTCTTAAATCTATTTTTAGAAATAGTAAGGTTTGTATAATAATATAGTAAGATATATATATATATATATATATATATATATATATATATATATATATATATATATATATACTAGTTTATAACCCGTGGGAACCACGGTTACAAAATTAATTAAACTATTATAGTGAGAACTCAAAATTACCAATCAATAATTTCAAATAAATTATTAATTAAGAGATATGTTTTTAGTTATATAAAATTATAATCATTAGTTTAAATAAATATGTGAAATTATATCACTTTATAATTTGTATTAATTTTAATTTAATTTTTATTCTAATGTAATTAAATTAATGTAATTAGAGTGGGAAATTTAAAATTTAAAATTGAGAATTAAAAGGTTGATAAATGGCATGCATTAATGATGGAGCCTAATAGGGTGACACATGGCAAAAGTAGAATAAAATATGCATTAATTAGGAGGTTTAATAGGATGACACATGTCAAAAGGAGATTAAAACTATTTTTTTATTAGAATATATATATATATATATATATATATATATATATATATATATATATATATATATATATATATATATATATATATATAGGAAAAATGAATATACCCTTAAAGGTATATAAGCTTAGGTACTCAAACTCACCACAATACATCATTTTGTATCATATATATATATATATATATATATATATATATATATATATATATATATATATATATATATATATATATATATATATATATATACATTGCAATTGTCCAATGTTCTTATAATTAAACTTTTAACTTGAATTACTTCCAAGATTTTTATAAATTTCACATTTATCTTCCTCTCATATAATTTTCATTTTCAACTATATTATATATAGCCTAGTAGGTGTTCGGCAAAAAGATGTGATGTAAAAGGAAGATAATAGTAAACTTCTAAAAATCTTGAAAGTAAATCAAGTTAGGAGTTGAAAGTTAAGAACATTATAATGAATATATCAAACAAAATAAGGTATTATGATATGTTTGACTTTCATGTATATATGTAATATTAGAGTATAGAATCATCTAAATTGGCTTCTTTTTTATTAAAAAAATATATTTTTTCTTTCAATGTTAGCTTCTTGCTATTGTTTTTGAACTCATATTATTTTTTATTTTGGAATTATTCCCAACATATATGTATTTCAAATGTGTTTTTACTAGACCTCTAGTAGAAGCTTCATAACTTCCTTCGACACATACCTTATGTATACTCGCATTGTTTTTTTTATGGATTATGGGAAGAGGTTTATCGGGTTTTTACTGAAAATTTTCAATCTTTCACTATAGTTTTCTGTAATAAATTGCAATATACTGAACTATATGTGGTTGGTAAAATATTATTATACACGGTTTGTGGTGCAAAAATAAACTTATAAAACTCCATAAAAAATATATACAAGGCCTAACATAAACTCTAATAGATGACACAAGAGATATGGTAGAGATATATGATTGAATTTTGTTAAAATTATGTAGTTTTTGATGGTTCTATACCTAATATCATGGGGCATCTTGTTCTCCAAGATCGATTTGAGTTATGGTTACCATCAAATGAGGGTGCGAGAGGAGGATATTCAGAAGACGATCTTTTGAACTCGTTATGGACATTACGAGTTCGTGGTGATGCCTTTTGGACTTACCAACGCACTGGCGTCGTTCATGTATCTCAGGAACCGAGTGTGCAGGCCCATGTTAGATCGATCGGTGATTGTCTTCACCGATGACATTTTGGTCTATTCGAAGACCAGAGAGCAACATGAAGAGCATTTACGCGAGATTTTCAGAGTTTTGAGGATGGAAAGGCTCTATGCCAAGTTCTCAAAGTGTGACTTTTGGTTGCGTGAGGTTCAGTTTCTAGGACACCTTGTCAACCAGAACGATATCTTAGTCGACCCAACCAAGATAGAGGCGGTGATGTGGTGGGAAGTGTCGAAGTATCCATTTGAGATTCAGAGTTTCCTCGGTTTGGCAGGATATTATCGGAGATTCATTCGAGACTTCTCCAAGATTGTTGTTCTTTTCACTAAGTTGACGAGGAAGAATGTTGTGTTCGGTTGGGGGCCTGAGCAGCAGCCATCATTCGAGACCCTTAGCTAAAGACTGTGTGAGGCACCGGTGTTTGCCCTCCCTGAGGGAGTTGAGGATTTTGTGGTCTACTGTGATGCATCCATTGCAGGGGTGAATGTTGTGTTGATGCAGATGGGGCATGTGATTGCATACGCTTCGAGGCACCTAAAGCCTCGTGAAGTGAAGCATCCCACTCATGATTTGGAATTGGGGTTATGGTTTTCGCTCTCAAGATTTTGCGTCACTATATTTATGGTGTTCGGTGTATCATCTACACAGACCATAAGATCGTGAGATATCTTATGGATCAGCCTAACGTGAACATGAGGCAGAGAATGTGGTTGGATGTAGTGAAAGATTATGATTGTAAGATTTTGTATCATTCATGCAAGGCCAATGTGGTGGCCGACACCTTGAGCTTATGGATCAGCCTAACGTGAACATGAGGCAGAGAAGGTGGTTGGATGTAGTGAAAGATTATGACTGTAAGATTATGTATCATTCATGCAAGGCCAATGTGGTGGCCGACACCTTGAGCTGGAGGGCGATTAGTACCCCGATTTAGGATGTGCGTATGAGGATGACTATGATGACCCCAGTTTTGGAAACGATCAAAGATGCACAGTCTGAGGCCATAAAGGAAGAAAATCGGAAAAGTGAACGTGTGATCGGTTAGATTTCAGCATTTGATATCGACAACAAGGGGCTTTTAACGTACTTATGGCTACACCCAACAATGTCAGGGCTGACCCCGACTCTCTTGATTCTTCAAGTACGCGGTGCGTGAGAAGCATACGCCCAACTTACTGGGAGGTTGACTTTTTGTTGAATTTGACTTTTAGTCAAAGTTTTAGGGTTTGGGCCATGAGAGGGGCAAAATGGTATTTTGACCTTAAGGAGAATAGTTGTGGGATTGGACATGTGAGTTGGGTTGTGGACCTTAATTATTAATTAGGGTTAATTATTGTGTTATTTGGCAGAGTCTAGTTCCGACAGTTCGGGTGTGGGATCTATTTGTCATCAGTATAAGGCGAGTCTCCTCACTTATTCTAACCTATGTGGTAGAATAACTATATTTGTGATGACCAACTGGGTCTAGCTGTTATTATTGTGTTATGTTGTTTATGTGTGACTGAGACTTTGGGTAGTCTCCAAGGTTGCTGATAACCCAAAGGGGGTGCTGTTTGCCCACTGGGACTGTTGATAGTCCCAAGTGTTGTTGATAACTCATATATATTTATTTATGGTGTGTTGTATTTGGTATTTTAGGGAACACAGTAACCTTCGTGCTTGCAATTATTGATTATATGTGTTTCAGGTACTTTTGAGGACTGCGGGAAGACGAATGTCTGATTGTACACACTCGCTGAGAGATATATTACTGGGCATTTTGTGATACTCTGATATTTTGCGATGATGCTTTGTATTAGATACTTGTGTTTTTCCGATGACTTGGTTTATGAACAATATTTTAGGTAATTTAAAATTGAAAATTTTGGTTTGAAATTTGAGGTGTTACACGATCAAACATGAATTGAAAATTTTCGGAAGACGAAGATAATGACATTTTCAAGTGATTTTGAGAGAAAAAGCAATATAAATGTAACAACGTAAATTTTCAAAACAATTTTTCATTTTTAAAACATACATTTTCTCATAAAATAATGTCAAAACATATTGTATCAAATGATATCATCACAAAACATCTCCCCAGAATCTCAAACATAAACTCCAATGCGTGTGTGTACGAATCATGCCGGCGCTTTCCCGCGCTCATCACTAGTACCTGAAACACATAACACAGCAACTGTAAGCATAAATGCTTAGTGAGTTCCCCAAAATATCGCATACAACATATACGCCGCTCGAGGCTATAATACGACCTTCCGGTCTATGTGTCTCAGCGGGAACCTCCAGTCCCGTAGCTCGTTGGACCCTCTGGTCCGGTCATAGCTCGTTGGGCCCTCTGACCCGGTCTATATCGTTGGACCCTTCGGTCCGGTCTATAACATCATACAACATACATATAACACATAGCACATAATCTCATACATAACACATATGACTCTCTGGTCCACACAATATACCACTCTAGGTAACGTATAGTGAGAAGACTCATCTCGGTGCCTCGGTAAATATCTGACTCGGTGGGAATGTGATCTAGCCTCCGCCTAATCACATAAAGTAAATACTCTCGTAAATACAACTGTACTCAACCCTAAAAGTCAACAAGGTCAACGGTCAAACTTTGACCCGACTCGTCGAGTGCACTAGGGCGACTCGGCGAGTCTACACGTGTCCACTGACTCTCTTAGTCCCTCTCTTGGCACGTCGAGTACTTCTCCTGACTCGACGAGTTCCACCTGGCATGAATCGTGGGGCCACCCCGACTCAACTCGCCGAGTCTCAAGAAAAACTCGGCGAGTTCCAACTTGAATCAGACCCCCCCCCCCGACTCTCCCTGACTCACCGAGTTATTCCCCAACTCGGCAAGTCCACTCACTGAGTGATTAACGGGCAACCTTCATACTACTCGCCGAGTTTGTTCTTCGGACTCGGCGAGTTCATGCCATGCACAAACTCTATACAACTGCTGAGGTCAGATCTGTTCCATACAATCATAGATCTGGCCTCCCCAAGCATGATAATCACGTAAAGTTCGGACCTTGGCACTCATATAACATCTAAATGGTCCATAATGGTGATTTAGCCCCAAAAATGACATCCCTAGCTCATGGCTCCCAAAAAGACTCATAAAGCTCCAAGGGTTAAGGCCTCTGGACCTCTTTGGGTCCAGATCCAGAACACAAACTCGAGAAGGGACCAAATGCTCCACTTAATCAACCTCTAAAAGGGTTAGAAAACCCTAACACAAAGAATCAACACCGAAACTGAAGAAGGTCCGAGAATAATACCTCAATACAATCTCTATGAGCTTAAAAACCACCAAAATCGCACCTCCTTCAGCCTCCTCTTGCCTTGGTCACTTCCTTCTTGCAAAAACACTGACAAAAGGATCAAGAATGGTCTCTCCTTCCTCACAAACGCTCTAGATCTCTTAGGGTTTCTCTGTGGGGGTTGGTGGCCGCAAATAAAGGCCCTAAGACCCTTTAAATAGGTCTCAAACCCTGGAAATTAGGGTTTCATTAAACAACATGGACTCGCCGAGTCCACTCGTGAACTCGCCGAGTCCAGCTGTGAACTCGCATACGAATCCGCGACCATACTCGGCGAGTTTAGACGCCAACTCGTCGAGTCTCCCCACAACATTCAAAAAAAATAAAGGAACAAAATATAATACTTGGGAACCCAGATGTTACAATTCTCCCCCACTAGAATCAGACTTTTCCCCCGAAGTCTCACTCTGCAAAAAACTCTGGATGCTGCTCCCGCATCTCACGCTCTGGTTCCCAAGTTAACTATGACCCCTTCCGATGCTGCTACTGGACCTGCACCAGAGGCACCTCCTTGTTCCTCAAAACCTTGATCTTCCGATCCTTAATCGCCACCGGTCTCTCAACATAATTTAGGCTCGCATCCACCTAAATATCTTCTAATGGCACCACTGCCGACTCGTCGTCTATACACTTTCGCAACTGCGACACGTGGAAAGTGTCATGAATTTAACCCAACTCTGCCGGCAACTCCAAACGATAGGCTACCCTGCCTACCTTCGCGATTACCCTGAAAGGACCAATATATCGGGGCCCCAACTTGCCCCTCATCCTAAATCGGATCACTCCTTTCCAAGGAGAGACCTTCAGGAGCACAAAGTCGCCGACCTGAAACTCGAGCTCGGACCGGCGTCTGTCCGCATAACTCTTCTGACGACTCTGAGCGGTCAACAACCTCTATCTGACCTGTTGGATCTGCTCTGTCGTCTGAAGCACAATCTCGGTACTACCCATCACACGCTGTCCTACCTCCCCCCAGCAAATAGGGGTCCGACACCTCCTCCCATACAACAGCTCAAAGGGCGGCATGCCAATGCTCGAATGATGGCTGTTGTCGTAAGAGAATTCCGCCAAGGGCAAATACGTGTCCCAACTTCCGCGGAAATCCAACACACATGCTCGGAGCATGTCCTCGAGCGTCTGAATCGTCCGCTCACTCTGCCGTCAGTCTGTGGGTGGTATGCGGTACTAAAATGCAGTTTCGTACCCAATTCCTCATGAAACTTCTTCCATAATCTGGAAGTGAAACGTATATCTCGATCTGAGACAATCGAGATCGGCACTCCATGCCACGATACCACCTCTCTCACATACATCTCCGCCAACTTCTCCGTGGAAGAGCTCTCACTGATGGCCAGGAAGTGAACACTCTTCGTCAACCTGTCCACAATCACCCAAATTGCATCAACACCCATCGCGATCCTCGGCAATTTGGTGATGAAGTCTTTGGTAATATGTTCCCATTTCCACTCGGGAGTCTCTAATGGTTGCAGCTTACCATGTGGACGCTGGTGCTCGGCCTTCACCCTGCAACACGTCAAGCATCTCTCTACAAACCATGCGACATCCCTCTTCATACAGGGCCACCAATAATCCTTTTTCAAGTCCAAATACATCTTAGTGCCCCCGGGATGGATCGAGAATTTCGATCAATGAGCCTCCTCCATCAAAATGGTACGCGTGTCGCCCACAGACGGTACTCGAACCCGACCCTGAAATGTCATAAGCCCCCGGCTATCGGTAACTAATTCCGATACCAGCCCGACAACTCGCTCTCTTTTCTGGCTCTCTGGCTTCACAACCTCAGTCTGGGCCCCACGAATAGCATCCAAAACCGGGGTAATCAATGTCAATCTCAAACAAACATCTCGTATTGGGGCGCCCTCTGCCCTACGGCTCAATGCATCGGCTACAACATTAGCCTTGCCCGGGTGATACAGGATCTCACAGTCATAATCCTTGACCACGTCCAACCACCTCATCTGGCGCATATTCAGGTTGGGCTGATCCATCAAATACTTCAAGCTCTTGTGGTCCGTGTATATCGTACACCGAGCCCCATACAGATAATGTCGCCAGATCTTGAGAGAGAACACTACCGCTCCTAGCTCCAAATCATGAGTGGGATATCTCGACTCATGAGGCTTAAGCTGCCTCGATGCATATGCTATCACATGCCCCCTCTGCATAAGCACCGCTCCCAATCCGGATATCGA
This sequence comes from Lactuca sativa, assembly GCF_002870075.4. Lineage (NCBI taxonomy): Eukaryota > Viridiplantae > Streptophyta > Magnoliopsida > Asterales > Asteraceae > Lactuca > Lactuca sativa. The sequence goes on from NC_056629.2 coordinate 198,703,491, forward strand.
TGCATCACAATATACCACAAAATCTTCCATCCCTTCCGGAAGGGCTAACACTGGGGCTTCGCATAATTTTTGGCGAAGTGTCTCGAACGAGGTCTGTTGCTCCGGACCCCAAGAAAACGCAACACCCTTCCGGGTCAACTTGGTGAGTGGCACGGCGATCTTGGAGAAATCCTTAATAAATCTCCGATAATAGCCGGCCTAACCCAGAAAACTCCTGATCTCGGTGGGTGATCTCGACACCTCCCACCTCAAGACCGCCTCAATCTTGGCCGGATCGACCAATATCCCATTCTGGTTAACGAGATGCCCCAAAAACTGAACCTCTCGTAGCCAGAACTCACATTTGGAGAACTTGGCATAAAGCCTCTCCAATCTCAAAACTCTGAGGATCTCCCTCAAATGCTCCTCATGCTGCTCTCTGGATCTTGAATACACCAATATGTCGTCGATGAACACGATCACTGAGCGATCCAACATCGGTCTGCACACCCTGTTCATGAGATCCATGAACATCGCCGGTACGTTGGTGAGTCCTAAAGGCATCACCACGAACTCGTAATGCCCATAACGAGTCTGGAATGCTGTCTTCTGGACGTCCTCCTCCCGCACCCTTACCTGATGATACCCAGACCTCAAATTGATCTTGGAGAACCAAGATGCTCCCTGCAACTGATCGAACAAATCATCGATCATCGACAATGGGTAACGGTTCTTGACCGTTAGCTTATTCAACTCACGATAATCAATGCACATCCGGAGCGAACCATCCTTCTTCTTGACAAAAAGAATAGGCGCCCCCCATGGCGAACTGCTCGGCCTGATAAACCCCTTCCCCAGCAGCTCCAAAAGCTGCGAGGATAACTCCTGCATCTCCGGAGGCCCAAGGCGATAAGGTGCCTTGGCGATAAGCGCAGCTCCCGGAACCAATTCAATACCGAACTCTACCTGCCTCTCCGGAGGCACACCCGACAACTCCTCTGGAAACACATCCGGAAACTCACGCACTATCGGGACCTCATCAGCTGACTTCGGTCTCTCTGAATCAACCCTCGCATCCATCACATATGCCACAAATCCCCTACAACCCTGATGTAGACTCTGTCTTGCCCTGGCGGTCGAGCAAAATGTTGACCCGGTACGTGTACTCTCGCCGTACACCGTAAGAACTCCCCCACTAGGGTCTCGAATCGTCACCAATTGACGCTCGCAGTCTATCACAACTCCATATCGGCTCAACCAATCCATACCCACTATAACACACACGTCCCCCGCGATCAGAACCAGATCTATCGGGAACTCCAGACCAAAGATCTCAAGGACACATCCTCAAATCACATTCGAAGCATACACTGCTCGCTCATCAGCTATGGAAATTCGCAGAGGCCGATCCAATGCCTCTCGACGGATACTAATATGCTGACTAAATGTTATGGAAACAAACGACCGACTCGCACCCGAGTCAAATAATATCAACGCAGGCACAAAACTCACAAGAAAAGTACTAGCCACAACATCGGGCGCCGCACGGACCTCCTCCGCGGTCAACTGAAATTCTCTCCCACGAGCCTTCGAGGCCTCGACCTTCACCGGCCGAACCTCGGTAGCCCTAGCAGCAGATGCAGATCCCTGTGCTGACCCCTAAAGAAGATGAGGGCACTCGACCTTCCGATGGCCGGTCTGGTTGCAATGAAAGCAAACTGAAAATCCCTTAGGGCAATCCCTCGCGATATGCCCCTCCTTCCCACACTTGTAGCATACTCCAGCCCTGCATGACCCCTCGTGACTCTTACCGCACTTCCCACAAGTGCGGCCCTTCGCGCCCCCAGATCTCGAATCAGTGGGTCTAGCCCGCTGGGTTGCCGGCTGAGACTGAGCCGACTACTGATCCACCCTCTGTGACTCGGCCTCCTCCCTGGCCTAAGTCTCTAACTCAATCTCCCTCTTCCGGGCATTTGCCTGGAGCTCAGCAAATGTCCGGTAAGTCGAGTTCGCCACGAACTCCCGAATATCTCTCCTCAGCACACTCAGATAACGGCTCATACGAGCCTGCTCAGATGACACCTGCTCAGGGCAAAACATCGCCCTCTCATGAAACTTCCTGGTGATTACTGACACAGAATCAGTACCCTGCTTGAGGGTCAAGAACTCCTGAATCAACCGTTCCCTCTCCACCGGGGGAACATACTCCTCTTTGAACATAACAGTGAACCTCTCCCAGGTCACCTCGGAAATCTCAGCCAAAGTGAAGTTCGCCGTCATGAACTTCCACCAATCCTTCGCTCCCAGGCGGAGCTGGTTCAAGGAGAACCGAACCCTCAAGTGGTCTGGGCAAGAGCACGTATAGAAACATCCCTCGATGTCAGAGATCCACCTCATAGCGGAAATTGGATCCTGTGTCCCGTCGAACTCTGGTGGCTTCGTGTTGCTGAACTCCCGGAACAACAACGAGTCACCTCCCTAAGGTCTGGCAGCAGCAACAGTAGTAGTAGCTGTAGTTGCAGCAACCTCAGTCAGCGTTGCGTACCGCTCATCAAAAGTCTCAATCAACGTGGTCTTGATGTCCCCAAACATCTCAGGAATCTCAGCCCGGATGGCAGCAGCCACCTCCTCATGAACCAATCGACGGATCTCCTCGTCGCTGACACCACTGCTCTCAGGTGCGTGTCGAGTCCCAACCATGATGCCTCTGAAATACAACAAAAATTATCAGAGACTCGATCGAGCATACACATACTCGATGACGCAACCCTACTTGTCCTCCGCTGTCCAAAAGATTCTTACTTGGAATTCCCACTGATCCGGTGTCTTCAGTAGTACGAGCCCAATACTACTGACCACACCGCATTAGCATTCACTTCAATTCATCCTCCTTGGATCTTGGATTACAAGTACTCTATTCTCATGAGCTCCTAACTGTTATCTACTCGCTCTCAAAGCATCCCAGCAGCAGAAATCTCCTAGGCTAAGGCATCACAAATCAGGCCACTCTAGTCCTAATATGTATACCTAGCCTACTCTAGCATGCATAATGTAACATAACATATCTCATAACATATAATGTAAGGGTACTTTTGGGGATTCACCGTTCGGGCGCTGGCTGATCGTACACACGGCTCTGCTCTGTTTGTCTCAAAAATCTTTTTACTCTTTTCAAAAGTTTTACTTCATTATCAAGATTTTCCTCAAATCCTCAGTTTGAGTTCAGATACGCCCGAAGATGCATCCGAACCCCTCAAACCAAGGCTCTAATACCAACTTGTAACAACGTAAATTTTCAAAACAATTTTTCATTTTAAAAAAATACATTTTCTCATAAAATAATGTCAAAACATATTGTATCAAATGATATCATCACAAAACATCTCCCCAGAATCTCAAACATAAACTCCAATGCGTGTGTGTACGAATCATGCCGGCGCCTTCCCGCGCTCATCACTAGTACCTGAAACACATAACACAACAACTGTAAGCATAAATGCTTAGTGAGTTCCCCAAAATACCACATACAACATATACGCCGCTCGAGGCTATAATACGACCTTCCGGTCTATGTGTCTCAGCGGGACCCTCCAGTCCCGTAGCTCGTTGGACCCTTTGGTCCGGTCATAGCTCGTTGGGCCCTCCGACCCTGTCTATATCGTTGGACCCTTCGGTCCGATCTATAACATCATACAACACACATATAACACATAGCACATAATCTCATACATAACACATAGGACTCTCTGGTCCACACAATATACCACTCTAGGTAACGTATAGTGAGAAGACTCACCTCGGTGCCTCGGTAAATATCTGACTCGGTGGGAATGTGATCTAGCCTCCGCCTAATCACATAAAGTAAATACTCTCATAAACACAACTATACTCAACCCTAAAAGTCAACAAGGTCAACGGTCAAACTTTGACCCGACTCGTCGAATGCACTAGGGCGACTCGGTGAGTCTACACGTGTCCACTGACTCTCTTAGTCCCTCTCTTGGCACGTCGAGTACTTCCCCTAACTCGACGAGTTCCACATGGCATGAATCGCGGGACCACCCCGACTCAACTCGCCGAGTCTCAAGAAAAACTCGGCGAGTTCCAACTTGAATCAGACCCCCCCCCCCCCCCCCCGACTCTCCCTGACTCACCGAGTTATTCCCCAACTCGGCAAGTCCACTCACTGAGTGATTAACGGGCAACCTTCATACTACTCGCCGAGTCTGTTCTTCGGACTCGGCAAGTTCATGTCATGCACAAACTCTATACAACTGCTGAGGTCAGATCTGTTCCATACAATCATAGATCTGGCCTCCCCAAGCATGATAATCACGTAAAGTTCAGACCTTGACACTCATATAACATCTAAATGGTCCATAATGGTGATTTAGTCCCAAAAATGACATCCCTAGCTCATGGCTCCCAAAAAGACTCATAAAGCTCCAAGGGTTAAGGCCTCTAGACCTCTTTGGGTCCAGATCCATAACACAAACTCGACAAGAGACCAAATGCTCCACTTAATCAACCTCTAAAAGGGTTAGAAAACCCTAACACAAAGAATCAACACCAAAACTGAAGAAGGTCCGAGAATAATACCTCAATACAATCTCTATGAGCTCAAAAACCACCAAAATCGCACCTCCTTCAGCCTCCTCTTGCCTTGGTCACTTCCTTTTTGCAAAAACACTGACAAAAGGATCAAGAATGGCCTCTCCTTCCTCACAAACGCTCTAGATCTCTTAGGGTTTCTCTCTGGGGGTTGGTGGCCGCAAATAAAGGCCCTAAGACCCTTTAAATAGGTCTCAAACCCTGGAAATTAGGGTGTCATTAAACAGCGTGGACTCGTCGAGTCCACTCGTGAACTCGCCGAGTCCAGTTGTGAACCCGCATACGAATCCGCGACCATACTCGGCGAGTTTAGACGCCAACTCGTCGAGTCTCCCCACAACATTCAAAAAAAATAAAAAATAAATAAAGGAACAAAATATAATACCTGGGAACCCGGATGTTACAATAAAGATATAAAAATTTGATTTTGGTTTGAAAAAATAAGGTGTTAGAGGTTATATATATATATATATATATATATATATATATATATATATATATATATATATATATATATATATATATATATATTCTAAATTTGATCGTTCAACAGTCTAGGGAAATGAGAAAGCAAGCAAAAGTTGTGCGACCAAATTTAGCCATGTGCGGAAAGACCACATCGGAAACCTCATAAGGGGGCGGTGTTCCCCCTCCCACGGTGGCAAGGATTGCGGCCAAACAACTCTTACTCCCCAAAGTCTTAGTAATTAAAGTGATGATTGGTAAGTTTTAACCTATTAATATCATAAATATGATACTTGATACTCGTAGATAGGGTTGTAAACGAGACGAACGAATGATTGTTCATATTCGTTCGTTTAAGCTAGTCAAACAAACAAACAAACATTAATAAATAAACGAACAAGTTTTTTTGTTCATGTTCGTTCTTTTAACAAATTATATTGTTCATGTTCGCTCGTTTATGTTTGTGAACATGTTAAGCGAACATAAATAAACAAAGATAAACAAACGTAATTGAATATGTATAAATATAAATGAAGATATAATACAGTAATGTAATCAAACTCAATTGAACAACAAAAGGAAATTAAAATGAATGAACATAATTAAACGAACGAACACGTGGAAAGATTTACAAACAGTTCGATGAATGTTCGGTTCATTTACGGTTTTACCCACAGGTATACCCACAAACCCAAATGGATTTACTAATCGGGTATCATATGGAATGGATAAGACCGAATTTTACCGAACATCAATATCCATCTCCTTATCGTCCCTATTTATGATGCAAACAAAACTATGGATGTGCAACACATGGGATGCTCTCTATCAACTCTTCAAAAGACAATAATTTTTCTATAAGACGTCAAAAGGCTTAGCTACTAAATAGTTCCAACTATTTCTTAAGGCAAAAGAAAAAGAACTCGTACAAAATGATGTAACAAATAATAAAATTCATTAATGTCTACATCAAACGAAATAAAATTCAAAATCTTTCGGTTCTTTTATATAATTTATTTTTATAGTCATATTAAGTATGTTTTTTAATAGATTAAAAAAAGTGTTTTTGACAACATCATAGTGAGAAAGAAGTCGATTTTTTGTAGGATATGAGTGAGGACTTGATCGTTTGACTTGGATGAACAACAAAAACCTCAAAAATCCCAATTTTAGTCTGCCCCCAAAAAGGCGATTCCAAATTAAACGAAGATAGAGTGAGACTGCGTGCAAATACGTGTATCAGCCTATAGCTTAATCAAGAAATCACAATCAGAAACTGTTTCGTTAAATTAGGAGACTCTTCCAAGATGTTCTTCAGGTATATGATCTACCCTTTAATCTACTAGTGTTTTTCTTATCGGCGTATTTGAATTACGACAGTTCCAGATCTGGGTTTTTAGAATCGAGGAGGTTCTTGATTGGATCTTCTAGGTTCCTAACTTGCATTCCTGTATCCTATTCGTTCACCAAACTAACTGTTTCGATTTTTAAATTCATGGGCACCTATTGCACAAATTAACCAGTGAAGTATGAAAGTTTGGGTATTGATGAACTTATCCATCTATGTGATTCTAAATTTGTGTGTATTCAACTCCTAATTCCGATAATAGTTATGTCAACCGTTTGGGTTGCTTGGTAATGGGTTGAAGTCAGCTCGATTCAAACCGATGTTTCAAGGCGTCTGCTAAACGATTGCATAAAAAAAAACCTTTTTTACATTGAACATTCAAATTTTCTTGCATCTAGAATACATTACAGCATATACTATCAATGGGTTCTATGTTTAATTTCTTTTGGTTTATTCTATTTTGAAGGTTCCAAGCTCATTAAACTGAAGGTGGTATTCCGAGAATCAGTTATTCCTATACAGATTCATTCTACTTTGATCTTATACCTTTGAAAATGAGTTACCCCCATACAAATTCCTTCCAGTTTTCATGGTATTCTCAAATCAAGATTTGCCACCATTAATTTTAACTTTCTAGAAAGGTCTAAACATACAGTTTCTACAATGGAGCAATCAAAAAGCGACAACCATCTTCAATACAATTCCATTCAATCCGAGAGTAATGATTCTCTACCTAGATCATCTTCAGTTAAACCCGTGTTGAATTATTCCATCAGAACAGGTGAAGAATTTGCCCTAGAATTCATGCGGGACCGAGTAAACCCCAGAATGCCCTTTGTCCAATTTCCCGCAGGTGACCCTGGTCACACAACAAACTACCTGGAACTCAAGGGCATTTTAGGAATTAGCCATACGGGATCCGAAAGTGGGTCCGAAATCCCCATGCTCAATACTATAGAAAGAACTGCAAAGGATCTTGAAAACAGTAGTTCACGAGGAGCTATTCATGATTATGCTTCTTCTTCTAGTGCTTCAGATAATTCATCAAAAATCAAGATTTTATGTAGTTTTGGTGGTAAAATATTACCACGTCCAAGTGATGGAAAGCTAAGATATGTTGGAGGAAATACGCGAATTATCCGTATAAAAAGAGATATTTTTTGGCAAGAATTACGCCAAAAAGTGATGGAAATTTATATAGAAACTTATGCGATAAAATATCAGCTTCCTGGTGAAGATCTTGATGCTTTGGTTTCTGTTTCTTCTGATGAAGATTTACAGAATATGATGGAGGAATGCAGTGTGTTAGGTATAGGCGAAGGGTCACAAAAGCTTAGATTGTTTCTATTCTCTTTGAGTGACTTGGATGATTCCAATTCCGTCCATTCTAATTCCGGAGGGGATTCCGAATTCCAGTTTGTAGTTGCTGTAAACGGAATGGACATGGGGGGTTCAAGAAAGGAATCGAGCATGCATGGTTTAATGAGATCTTCTGCTAATAATCTAAACGAGCTTGATTCACAAAATGTCGATGTTCCATCTTCGATTCCCGTGTTCCCTTCCACAGGAGATAAATCCCCTGTAGAAACTCCGGCATCAGTCCCACTCCAACAAAATATAAAATCTCCCAGAGATGATTTGGAGGGAAAGTTACCTCCAAAACCTAAAACAAATGAGGAAAAACACCATGAACAAGTACACGTGTCCTCAAAAGCTGTTACACCTAATGAAAACGATTCGTGTGCAACTAACAGTGTTGTGGGTCCCGATAACTCGGGGTCTGATCTTATTGATTTGAGTTACCTTGAGCCCCCGCCACCTGTCGTGCCACCTGTTGCACCTCCACGTGTTTATCATTCCGAGAGGATCCCACGTGGGCCCACCGAGTTTAATCGGTTGACCAAGTCAGATGATTCACTCGGATCTCAATTCCTTGTTTCTCAATTACAATCCGATGTTGACACATCGGAATCCATTGAAGATCCAGCTTCTCAAAATGAAGAAAATCAGGTTCAGAATCAGAATGATGGTGGTGCTACCGCCAGTGGTGGTCATGGTCATGGTCAGGCTCAGGTGGCTAGTGGTGTCACCACCACCGGTGCTCCGGCGGCTAGTGGTGGTTCCCGGGCGGAGCATGGGGACATTCTGATTGATATAAACGACCGGTTTCCGCGTGATTTTTTATCTGATGTGTTTGCAAGGGCAATGGCGGAAGATTCACCTGGAATGGGTGTATTACCACAAGATGGAACAAATTTGAGCATGAACATTGCAAATCATGAACCTAAAAACTGGTCTTTTTTCCAGAAATTAGCAGGTGATGAGTTCAGAAACAAGGATGATCATGTTTCTCTTATCGATCAAGATCATCTTGTGTTTTTATCTGGACTTCACAATATTAAAGAAGAAGCTTCTGTGGTCCATAAAGATGATCATGCTAAAATTGAAGATGAAGAAAAGTCAACAACATCTTTGCAACCGAGTTACAATCCTTCGCAGATGGAAGCCAATGAGGGGATACAGTTTGAGGATTTAACAGAAAACATGAGAGTTCCAGATTCAGAGTATGAGGTAGTGTTTTTTTATTGACTTATTGTGCGTGTATGTTTGACTTTTCTAGAATGTTCCTTCATTGCTCAATTATTATTATTCTTATATAGGTTGAAACAAGAAATGATGCGCTACCTTCTATCGATCTTTCTTTGGGTGATCTTGATATCAGTTCTTTACAGGTATGTTGAATTGATGATGCAATATGAAAAAGCTTTAAGGTCATGAAAGATTAATGTAGTTTTGAACTTTTTTTTATATGGTTCTTGTTGCAGATTATAAGAAATGAAGATCTTGAAGAGTTAAGGGAGCTTGGATCTGGTACTTTTGGTACAGTGTACCATGGAAAATGGAGAGGGACAGATGTCGCGATCAAGCGCATCAAGAAAAGCTGTTTTGCAGGGAGATCATCTGAACAAGAAAGACTGGTTAGCATCATATATATTCATCTTGTCAATGTATTTTGTGTGATGAATGAGGGTAAATTTGTCATCTTGTCTTTTTATTGTAGACAATAGAGTTTTGGAGGGAAGCTGATATTCTGTCAAAGCTTCATCATCCAAATGTAATGGCATTTTATGGTGTAGTACAAGATGGGCCTGATGGAACTTTAGCTACTGTAACAGAATTCATGGTTGATGGCTCATTAAGACATGTTTTACTTCGCAAAGATAGGTAAAATTTTGCAAAAGATCATAAATGCATCTTTTGGTTGTATAAATTTTAGTATATGTTTTGTAATAACTGATCTGGTTTTATGTAATTTTTTAGGCATCTTGATCACCGAAAGAGGCTTATAATTGCAATGGATGCAGCATTTGGAATGGAATATCTACACTCAAAGAACATTGTTCATTTCGATTTAAAATGTGACAATTTGTTGGTGAACATGAAAGATTCTTCTCGCCCTATATGCAAGGTTATGACATGAAATATTATGCTTTTTAACCCTGTGTCATATATTTGCCCTTTGTGTTTTTCCTGTCACGTTAAGATTGATGGGTATTGTGATTTGGAATGTAAGGGTAAAATGGTCATTTAGTCTCATTCAGACGGTTTATTTAGTATAGAAAAAGATAAACAGACTGTATGTATACAACACCTTATCCAGACAAGACAGAGAAAAATCATTATCCATTAAGGAGTTAATAGGAAGAAGAATGAAGTTTTAATTGGATACCCTTATTATTATGCAGGTAGGTGACTTTGGACTTTCAAAAATCAAACGCAACACTTTGGTTTCAGGTGGAGTTAGAGGAACACTCCCATGGATGGCTCCAGAGCTACTAAATGGTGGCAGCAATAAAGTTTCTGAGAAGGTTTAAATAGTAAAAATACGTTTATTTGCCTTGAATGTATTTTTGTTTTTTTTTTTTCTCATTTTTATTTTATAAAAAACGTAACAGGTTGATGTTTTCTCATTTGGGATTGTGTTATGGGAGATTCTTACTCGCGAAGAGCCATATGCAAATATGCATTATGGTCAAATCATAGGTAGGCTTTGACCTTTTTTTTTTTTTTGCCAAATTATTAGTATCACTTGTTTTATATTATTATATATAATATTATAGGTGGTATTGTGAACAACACACTTAGACCCACAATTCCAAGTGATTGTGATCCGGAGTGGAGAAGGTTGATGGAGCAATGTTGGGCCCCGGATCCGGTTGTGAGGCCGTCTTTTACAGAAATAACAAATCAATTACGGGTCATGTCTGCTGCTTGTCAGCAACAGAGTAAAGGGCATCACAAGGCGTCCTAGTAGATTGCTTGAACGCTTATATATATACAAACATGGTGTACTTTATCATGCATAAACTCATCTTATTATTATTATTATTATTGTATTTGTTTCCATTTGGATATTTCGTAACATACATGTCAAGACGGACGCGAGAAATGTAAAATCATGAAACAAGGACTTGTTATTGAATACTTGTTTGTGTAAATACGTGGATGCCCTTTTCATTTTCATCATCGATGATATCATGATAGAGATAGAGTCCCCTCTAGTTTTATCCTGTATAACAAACACAAACACGAACTTAATGATCATTATTAGTTTTGTGTAGAGGCATACGTCTCAATTAGAATGTTTTACGGCTCTTTGTCGCTAAAAAGGATACATCTTGACATCATTCCCTGAATCTCATAAGAAATCCCATCCAAATTTAAAGCAATGATGTATAGCTAAGACCTCATCCCTACTCATCATCAAATGGAATCAAGTGAGTGGTCATCTAGGGGATGTTGGTTATATCGTAGAGGTCACCTACCTCTTTAATACGGGCAATGGTGACTACTTAGCACTTAACAAATTTACATGTAACACCTTAAGCCAAAAAAGTTATCGGCTAACCCAATATTGATAATCCACAAGTTAAAAGGTCTTTAAAATTTTCACACTACGCATGTGAGACACATTGGCATATACAGTAAAATCTTACGAATTCCAATCACTTTCTTTCAAGTGAACAACATAAACAATAATTTTATGAAACTTTAAACTTGGAACTACAATAGATTTGGTGGAATTGCAAGATCTCAATTGGTTCTTAATTGTGTGTATGGCATAGGAACCATCAAAGTAATTAGATTAAGACTCCCCTTGCCTTTATTAAGCAATCAATTAATCTCTTTTACATGAAATGTAGATTAATTTGTCAATCGACTCCCCTTTGGTATTACATACAACATTATGATATTATGATATTACATTGCATGACATGTTTTTATTCCACCTAGGTGAAAGTTGTCATTGTAAAAAGACATGATTACCCTCGTCAAATTATAGTATAGCATGTATTATGTATATGGAATGTAATAAACCGGGCCAAGAAGAAAAGGAAAGGTGGCCGGAGTGAGGCGGCACTAGGAGGAGGAGCTTGGCAGCCAAGCCGCCGCCAGCATGATCGGCCTCCCTTTCCAACCAAGCAAAACATTCCCTTTCTGATCATTCCCCACTGTATACCCATCACCACCGCCTAAACTCTTCATCACCATAGCTTGCCGGTCTTTCATTCCGGCCACCACCTGAAATCCCGCCCTCCCCAACTGCCGCCGCCATTGATCAGCTCTCTCATGTCTCTCCACCCTTTCTGTTCCCTCATACGCCACTATATTCCTTATCTCCTCCGCAAAGTGATTCCTCTCAATCTTCATCCTCTCCATACTGTTTCTCCCCATTCTTGCTTCCAATGAATCAAATATCGCCGAATAATAATGTAACGATTCAAGAAATCGCCCGAGAAAAAACGGCCCGTTGTGGTTCGCGTCTTGCTCCGCCACCGTTAGCAGCGTCGGCCCTAACTTCTTGATCGCCTGAAGTATCGTTTTCAGGGAACCTCTGCTCTCCTTCACATACGTATGCAAATGGAGTATGCTGTTTACAAACAACGATTCACCTTCTTTTATTCCTAGATTCTCTCTCGTTAGCATCGCCGGAGTGGCTGGCCCTGGAATCAGTCGGAACTGTACTTCAATTCCGACGGAATTCGCTCCGGCGACCACGGATTCCATTTCCGATTCCAACTCCGCCGTTTCTCCCCGTTCTCCTAAAATTCCGGTGATCCGGATGAGTTTTGTTGATGCTAGGGTTCTTATCAATGACGGCCACTGGAGCGTGTGTTCCATTCCCAAATCGATAATGTGGATTTGATCTTTCCCTTGGGCCGCTTGAACAATGGCGTCGTTTGCCACCATGAATCCGAACGAAATGTATGGTGTCGTCTGGTGGAGGAGATGAAAAGCTTCGATCTTCTCCTCCCTCGTGACATCACCTTCTTCCCAATTGTTCGCCATTGAAATGGTACCCTTTTGAAGATGGATAAGTCTTGATTTTAACCCCATTGCAAAACAATAGGATACCCTTTGTAAGGAATCACCAAAAGGGTTAGCAGAGTACCAAATCTGGGAGAGAATTGAGTCGGCGAGTTGAGTGTCCCGGCAACCCACCGCCTCTGCACAGGCTAAGAGGAGGTGGACCAGTTGTAAACCGTCGTCGACACCATTTACGTTCACATGATCCTGGTTGTCTACGGTGGCTGCCGGTTGTACAGACATTTCCGGCGAGGTAGCATCTTCATATGAACTGCTCATACTCATATCGATCATCATCGGAAAATCTCCATTGTCGTCAGGGATCAAGAAAGTGTCATCAAGAACAACTTCAGGGAAGAAAGAGTTATTATATGATGAGTCTTCATTGTAGATATTTTCAATGTTGAAGAAGCTGTCGACAAATTGAAACTCTTCCATGGAATCCGCAGAAGCAGGAGCCATTTCCGGTGGATAAACTTGATCATCAAGGTGATGAAGGAGCTCCCATGATGAGTTATGATCATCCGATAGGAATTGGTGGTGTTCTTCAACACGTGCTGCCTGTGAAAACCGGCGAATTGGTAGGTGTTGATGAATATTGGTGGAAGAGAACCCAAAATGGTTGAATTCTTCCATAAAGATTGTTCTTTTATTGAGTTTATGGTATAACAGATTTGAAATATGAACTATGAAGTGTGTGTGTTTATATATAGTTAAGATTATAAATGGATGAAAATCGGCAAGCAAGGCATCTGAAATATTTGTCAACAACCACCCAACACACCCAAACAAGGTAAGCTGGCTAAAAGGTTAAGGTTCAAGATTTTTGCTCGAAATGGTCAAATATGAATATGATGTAATCATGCAATAAAGATTCGATCTTTATACCAAATAAAGATTACTTTAATGTAAAATTGCGGTGTTGTCCTTGTCCGTTTTAGATTTGAGTTTGTACCAATTTGATGTTTTCGTTTTGTAGGCTTTGTTTTTGTAAAAATGGGTCCTACAAAATGAAAAGTCGCATAAAATGGTTCAACCAATTTAGTTTAACCAAAATCATGTAAACTTGTTGGCCGAAAGTATGTAATGTTGAGTAGCTATGTGCCTTGAGTAGCTATGAGGCTAAGGCACATCAACATATGTCGCCAAAATGTATTGGTGCATAGTTTTTACAAATGTCTAAATCACTATGGCAATCTGATTTACGAATCCAAATTGGCCGGGGATATGAAATCCCTGAATAAAGATCCACGGTGGGAATAAAAGTGGGGGATAAATTTAACAATGGCGGCTCTGAAGAATGTGTAATATGGACGACTGTATAAGACTCATGTCATAAGAGGGGCCAAAAAAGGTTATATAGACATATATGTATGTATGTAATTGAAAAAAAATATTTAGATGACTTATTAATTTCAAAAGAAATATGAAAATTATTTTTTATTTGATTATTTCATCATATAACTAATAAAAGGAAAACTAAATTGATAGATGGTGGTTAACAAAAATAAATATTTTTTTAGATAATACTCATAGATATCAATTATCAAAACTGAAATTGTTAAAGTCTTTTTTATGGTCCACAATGTCCCAAAAAAACTTAATGAACTGAAAATGCTAACTATTGAGACCAATATATTGGAGCGTATTGGTTATGAATAGTTGGTGTCTTTCTATGTTCCCAAAAATATTAGAAGAGTTTCACGATTCATATAATTATTTAAAATTATATATATTGTATTACCGTTATTTTATTTTGATTGTTTTTATAATATTTATTAACTTATCATAATGTTGATGAAATTTTCTTATATGAAAAAAAATTCATATTTAGGGATTCATTTTATTTTCGAAATGACTTTTAAAATCAAAAAGACGTCCTTACCAAATAGATGAACTTTGAAGCCTTATTTATACTACTGGTGAGTCTTTAGCCTATTTATTCTTAAATGTGAAAATGTTAGGTCGGTTTAATCAAGTTTTTAACCCATGTAGATTATATATACAAACCTTTTTTCTCTTTTTATAAAGTACTAGGTTTAAACCCGTGGAAATCACGGTTGAGAAAAAAAACTATTCAGAATCTAAAATCAGAATGATTAATTAAATATTTACAACAAAAAAACATTAATTTACAAAGAAGTTTGTGCAAAAAAAACTCTAAAAATTGTAGAATTTGTGTACAAGAAAAATAATTTTAGGAAAAATTTGTAAAAAGAAAAAGACCGAGTTTAGACAAAAATCTAAATATATAAATAATACCGTTTATTTCTTTATCATCCTTTTTAGTTGAAACTTTGTAATCAAATAACCATCAAAACCAACATATTGTTGAGTTTTTATTCAAAACAAACACATAATTTCATCCAAATTACATCTTAGATCATAGAAAAATGGAGCTCCAAAATGTAGGATTTCTTATAAATGATTAATTATATTATATATAATATGAAATGGAATAATTACAAAAATAACCTTTTATAACCTGAACACTATTTCACTAATTGTATAACATAACTATTTTTTTTATTTAATCTCTTAGATTTAGAAGATTACTAAAATGAAGTTGTAAACTAAATAAAGAGTTGGAAATGGTGAATTAGATAGTGTGTGGGTGTGTATTTGGAAGAGGTGTGTGGGGTTTGCAATAAAGTCATAACTTTGGGTGAGTCGGCCAACAAGCAATGAGACATTATTAGTTGGCCTATGCTTTCTCTAAGGCAAGGCTATATAGATTGTAATAAATTATAGTTTATGGTTTTGTTTCTTTCTTCTGTTTCTAGATTATTTATTAAATAATGCAACTCCAATAATAAATGAAAGTCAAATTATTTTTTTTCTTTTTCACAGATGAATATCCGTATCTTTAGTATTTAGGTTATCATAAAAAATCAAAACAGATGATCATATTTTCATAAATTACATGAAAATGAATAATTGATGATTATTTTGTGATATTTCACAAAAAGGTAGTCGTTTTATGCTCAAACACCCTCCATTTTTATCATTATCGTTAATTGTGATCACCTCTAAATATTTTCTAATAATAATAGTCGATGGTCACATTAATCATCATGCATAAAAATCCAACAATGCTGTTTGAAACAATAATTTTTTTTGTGATGATGAAATAGATTCTAACATAAATAAAGACATAATATTTTAATTAATGTTTAACATTAATAGTAGCAATATTTATCCCTTCTGATACATTTTGTTGACTATTTCTAAAGCACGACTTTTATATATCAAGTATCAATATTGGGAAAGCTTCTACACCTAAGCTAAACATAGCAATAAATATATAATTAAAACAAGATTATATAAAATGTGAATAATTTGATTATATAAAATGTGAATAATTAGATGTCTAAGTATACATTTTCTTTTATTATCTAATTGTTTTCATTCCAAGTCATAAAAAATTAATTTGTATTGTTTGAATGAATATATTAACAGAGATTGATCTTGAATTGGCTTGAATGAATAATGTATTCACAATTCTTGAATAAATATAGAGAGATGCTCATCAATTAAAGAGTAATACATGAATGAACCAAAAATAGATTACAACAAACTTTGAGTATCTATAATTAAAATAATATAAGTATTATTGCAATTTAGTTCCTGAAGATGTGTGAGTCGTGTTACGCCCCCGCAAGATGGAGGATCAGAGATTCCAATCTTGGATCGTAATGATAAAAATGAATCCTGGTGTAACATCCCGACTCCCAGGTATACATTTTAAAGCTTTTATATTCATAATTATAGATCTACTCGATGAGTTGGCTACCTACTCTCATTGTGTAGAAACTAATCAAACCGCATGGACTTTTGGCCCTACTCGACGAGTTGGAGGACCCAACTCGACGAGTTGAGGTTGTGTTTGAAAACCCTGTTTTTTAAGGTTTGCACCCTATTTAAATGATCTTAAGTCCTCCATCCAACCTCCCTTACTTCCTTCACGTCCAAAAACAAACCCTAATCGAGCTAACATCCTACTTTGAGTGTGTGAGAGGCTAAAAATGTGTGTTTGGTGCATTTCTTGAAGAGACTTGAAGATTTAGAAGCTTGGAACAAGAAGGAGCTTGTAGATCCAGCATCTACTTCGTTTGGGCTTTCATTTGAAGGTAAAAAGTCATTACCTTGATCATTTTCTTGTTAGATCTCTTCATTCAAGAGTTTAGGGCCATTTCTAGCTTATTCTTGAGGCATTTTTGGTATTGAACATGTTTTGAAGTGAGGAGTTCATATCTGGACTCCTATAGGTCGTAGTGATGCATGATCATATCAAAAAAGTCAGATGTTGGCAGGTGTAACCCCTCTTCGAATAAAGGAACAAGAACCCCCACTTTCCCTCGAGGACAGTCATAGATCGATAATCCCTTCGTCAGGATCATCACACCATGCTTTGGTAAGAAACCAAATCGTTCTTGCAGAAGTTGGAATTCATCTATAGTAGGGACTCTTCCATAACTGTCCATCGCCAAGAATGGATGAATGATAGAAAAGAAAAATTCGCAAAATGCTTGAGTCGCAACAACGAAAGCAAGGAAAGGAGGCAAAGATGAAAGGTATTAGGTAAAGGGGGGATTTTAAAGGCAAAATTGGTGTCACGAACCGTCTCGTGATGGATCTGACACACATTGACAGCGTTGTCTAAATTCTGTTGAATGCTAGAAATAATCTCAGACATACATATGTTGTAATATAGGCTTGAACGGCGACGCTACCAAGCCAACGCGTACGCCTACAAGCCTAAGGGACTTGTTAACGTATCCCTCACGAAAAACGTTAAAGAAGGAGAAGTCAAACTAGTGCTAAGCTCGACCTGGTTTGAATCCGGTCGCATCCAGTCTGAGGCCAAGGTCGAGCCTCCGCCAACGCGGATTCACTAGTATGGCGGTTAAGGGGCAGAACTGCGCCTTTCCCTCTTCTCCTAGAAGAAATACCCCGGAAAACGCGGAACCAATCAGAGAGTTCTGCTTGCCCACCTGAAGACAACCACGATCATCATAATATCGAAGATTCTCCTCCAACCAATGAGGCAACGAGACAGAAAGACGTGATGAAGGATCCTTCAATACGGATCCGCAACGTCACATCTCATGAGAGAAGGCTCAACAGAATCAGTTAGGAGGCATGCGCCTCTTGATCATGTATAAAAGGACCCATCTTCCTCATGAAGTAGGGGACGAAACTCTTTTTCTCTCATAATTACCATATCTTCTCTCGGAATCAATTCTAACTTGATCGTCGGAGCATCGTCCCGCGAATCCCTCCCGGACGCCGTCTAATGATCATCTCTTTCTTTTGCATTGTGATATCAGGAGAAGGAACCACCACAACATTCACCCTCAGTCTCGATCCCACCATCTCCGATATATCACAAAAGTAATAGTGTGTTATCTTTCAAGTATTGTTGTAATTTGGTACTTTTGAAATTTGTGTATGAATGACAAGTATAATTTGTTTCAAGTACTTCGAAATTTCTCGAAAATATTCTTTTGTTTCTTATGAATTAGAGTTATTTCTAAGTCTTAGATCATTTATGGCTATAAGCACTTATGACATCCTAGGAAAATGTTGGAAATCCTTAGTATGCGACCATTGCTGAAAGATAAGTTTTCACTTTGTAAAAGTTTATATGGAAATTTAGCAAAGTGTTCTTAACACCATAGTCTTGAAGATTTTGACACGACGGTCTTGGAGTTTCAGAAACCGTAGTATTGGATAATATAAGAAGATAATGAAGTAGTTTTCTCAAACTCTAAAGACTCTGTGATAAATATCAAAGATGAGTTGATAAAGTTGTTTACAACACGTGAGTTGAAGAATCCTAAATAAAATAAGAGTGACAATGGCAACGTAACAGCCCAAAAACTTTGGTAAAAATTTTCATTTAATACTTAGAAATCACATTCATGTGTATTATCCAAAATTCCATTACATAACATATTGTTCAAAAGATCAGAGTATCTAAAACAACTAGTGCGGAATACTAGAGAGTGCACGTTGCGACATCAAGTCGGGCCCTCTCCCTTAGTACTATAAGCACCCGAAACACCCAACAAAACCGTAAGCACATGAAGTGAGTTTCCCAAAATACACGAATCACATAACCATATAATGTCATGCATATATACACATAAAATTGTCATGGACTCCCTCCATGGTCTTCAACCGGGATGCCATGGGCTACCCCCATGGTCTTATACCCAAGTGTCATGGGCTCCCCCTCATGGTCTTACCAGATGCCATGGGCTCCCCCATGGTCTTTACGTAAATCAATACACACCAAATAAGAAACAATTACATTATCGATTTAAAAGATTTCACATCAAGTAATGGGTTGTCATTGGTGCCTTCGACCCATTGGTATAGTGAGAAGACTCACCTCAGTCTGCTAAACACAAAAGTTGCTCGACTACTATCCCAAAATCTCACACTGAACAAATATACAAAACGCCCTAATTAGAATTGAGTCACAACATAGACAACAACCCAACATCTTAATCTAAGGCCCACCACCAAAGCCCAAAAATCTAACCTACATTAATGGGCAAGATCAATAGTCTAACCTGTAGTGAGCCACATGGCCCAATAAGGCCCAAACATGACATTAATGCCCCAACAAGAACAAAACTCCAATATATCTAAATGTGACCTGGACCAAGGCTAAATAGGGTCCAATAAGCTTGCAAGCCCAAAGAAGCCTAACTCTCCTGTGATGCGTACGCCCAGCATACCACATCAGTACGCTTAGTGTACTCGACCCTTTGGTTGTACACACTGCGTACACAACCCTACGCTCAGGGTATAACTAGCCCATGCACAAAAGTCTATTAAGTGCTTAATGCTTAAGGTTTCAACGTCCAACTTCATATTTGAGTCTGTTAAGATGTCCTATGGCATAAAGTTGGCACCTTTATTCCCTTACATGCCACATGGGTCCCCAATACTTCATTTCTCCCATTAAGGCCACATTTAAGACCTTAGACTCATGCATGGTCTCAATACAACCCTCATAGAAACTTTATGCATCAAGTATGCTCAAGGAACTTAGATCTGACAACCCTAGCCTCTGGAGTTGCACAACTCACAAAAAAGGGTCTAAGAACTAAAAATGGACTTCATAACAAAATGCTAACTCAAACTAGCAAAAGAGATGGCAAGGTTTGAGATTTTTAGCTCCACAAGCTTCCCAATGAGCTCTAAATGTAGGATCCAAAGTCTTTTCCACGTCCAAGGCTTGCTTCCACTTCCTTATCCTTGCTAGAAAACCAAAAAGGAGGTATTTGAGGCACTTACAAGCTCAAGAGGCGCACAAAAAGGATTTTAGGGTTTTAGGGTTGTTAGAGAGTGATGGAGGTTGGTTAGGGTAAGGTCCAAATGACTTAAGGTACATTTAAATAGGTCACACGTCCGAATATTAGAGTTTTAGTCTTGAGCCACGTATGCCCCACGTACTCTTGGTACGCCCCGCGTACGTGGTGCACAACCGCGACCAACTTCCCCCAGTACGCTAAGCGTACAACTATGTAAGCCAAGCATATGTAGGGACCCTTTTGCAAATAAATTTCATTCCAGGGGAAAAAGAGTAATTACCTAAACCTTGATCGTTACCCTTAAGCCCACAGTATCATTCTGGCATGCCTATCGGGCCCTCATCTCATATATAGATTTCTCTCGAGCCCACAACATAAGTATGGCTTGACCTCGAGGCCCACAACTTATGTCTAGATTGCTCCGGGTTTGTCGGCTACCACACAAAGCAGTACACCTCAACCCAAACCAATATGTCGAGAAATGAAACAGTTAAAATTAAACACAGAACCAACAAATACAGATAATCATGCATATCTACTACTCAGCCAAATACTAGTATATCACTATCCTATAACTAGGATACATAAACTAGTGGGCTGGCATGGTGCCTTCGACCCACGGTATAGTGAGGAAAACTCACATTTCAGTCGGAAATACAAGCTGAATAAATCTTTGTCCCGAAAAATCGGCCCAACGATCACCTAACCAAAACCAAAGACCTAATCTTAGATAACAGCTCAAAATACCCAAAATACCCTTAGGTCCAACTTGGTCAAAACTCTGGTCAAAGGTCAAGGTCAACGAGTCAACTTGGTCGACTTAGCTGAGTACACTGGGCATACTCAGCTCATATGTTGGGCGTACTCGAGCCTTGATAGGTATCGTGCAATTAACCACATATGCACAACATACGTTGGGTTACGCGCGCTGTACGTGCCAAAGTCCTTTTTCCTAATAAGAACTTAATGCGTTAAGCTCTCACGTCCCAAATGCATATCCAAGGTCAAAATACCACTGAGAGTCATAAAGTTTCCAACTTTATGAATTCGCATGCCCATTAAGTGCTTAATACCAACAAACTTAACATCTTAATACCGAAAGACCATCCTAGAGCATGCATAGGGAAGAACTAAGCATCAAGATCTCATTTTTATGACTCAAGACCCCTCATAGTGTCTGAAAGGACGACTTATTTGGTTAAGAGCATGCCATGCTCAAGAATCACCATGGTTGGGACCAAAAATGCCCTAAATGGAGAAATGACTAAACCTATACTAAAAGATGATCAACCAGGAGCTTTTTACCTCCTGGAGGTTGCTAGCAAGTAGAGAATCCCATATCCAAAGTCTTTATGAGCTCAAATGACTCTTTACCACCTTCTTCTTCTTTAATAATACCACCAAAACACAAAATGAGCTCAAGATGCACTCTTCTCACTTAGGGTTAGCTAGAGGTACGCTTTCTCAAGTGGAGGATGATGAGGGTGAAGGTCATGGGCTATAAAGGGGATTATATAGGGTGCAAAACCCTTAAACTACAGTGTTGGTCTAAACAGCGTACGCACTTCATACTTGCTGAGTACGCCCGACGTACGTGTCCAAGACCTGCCTCCTCATGCATGAGTACGCCATGCGTACACCTTGAGTATGCACGGCGTACAAACCAAAAATGCCAATTTTTCTAAAGTTTATTGTTAAATGTGTACCTTCTCGGAACGGGTGTAACATAAAATTGTCAGATTTTTCACAATTCTAAAGAACAATGTGGTAGATAGACCTCTGAGGCCAATTTACATTTATGAGAAGTTTTAAGGTTCTTCATGTGATTCTACTCATCAAAACTCCAACTAAATCCATAGGTATATTGAAGACTTAGGACATCACAACTTCTCCTCATGCCCTAGTATGTAAGTTGCTCGTACTAAAAGATCATGAAAGTGGATGAAGTCATATTGTTGACATATAATAATAAGCATTACGTCCAATATGATGTTGTGAAGTCTAATGTACAGTCCTATGATTTTGATAAAAAAAAATTCTTTGAATGAACAAGAGTGATGTTGTGCCTCTACTTTAGTTGGGTTATACTAAAACTGAGACCATTTACATCTGTATGGAATTAATCATAGACTTTGCAACCTTGATTTAAGTAGTTTCACTAAAGCAAAAAAGTTAGGTAGTATAAACATATTACCTAATGGTTTCTAAAGTAAGCTAAGGTCGACGACCAGAATAAGGCCAAGCCAAGGCCAATGAATCCAACGATCAGAAATGTGGTCAAGGCAAGTAGTGATCAGGAAACGAGGCCAATACAAGGCAAGGCCAAGACGCCCAATGATCATGTTACAATGCCAAGATAAGGAAATCCAGTTATACACAAGGCAAGACAAAAATGAGGCCAAGATAAGGACAAGCGAAGGGCAACGATCAAGAAACATGGTGAATCCAATGTCAAGACAAGTCTTAGGCACATAAAAATTTAAAAACGAGGCCAAAGAAAGCAATGATAAAAAAAGTCAAGGCTAATGCAAGGTTAAGCCAAACCAAGGGAAGGCATGAATAAGGTGTCTAACTATCAGAACATGAGCCTAAAACAAGGGGTGTCCAATCTAATGCACCTAACGATTAGGAAATGAGGGCAAGGAAAAGCAAGATAAGTTATCATGAAACAAGACCAAGGAAAGGCAGGACATGAGGCCAAGGCTAATGTTTAGGAAAGAAGGTATTGTCTACTCTCATAAGGAAATCAAACGTTTTTTTTTATATTGGATCAAAGGCAAGGATTTCTTAGTGATGATTTGAAAGGTATGGTTGAAGCGATATGGAAGATCAATGATGCAAACAATCCTCTGAGGAACAAGTACATGTATCTTCTCGAGTGGTGTATGTATTTTAGAGATTTGTATGGTTTTCATCAATAGTTTGTTATGTTTCAAGTATTATTGTGAAGTATTTAAAAACTGTAAAAGTTTTCCTCATTAAGTTTTTTTAATAGTTTGTTATGTTTCAAGTACTATTGTGAAGTACTTAAAAACTGATAGGAAATTTTCTTTATTTCTTATGATTAAAAATTATTTCTAAGTCTTAGAGTTTTGTATGGTTTTCATCAATTATCTCATTAGGTAAAATATTTGAAATTCTTAGTACGTGACCATTACTGAAAGATTTTTTTTTTACTTTTAAAAGTTTAGGTGAAAATTTGGCTAAGTGCTCTCGACACCACAATCTTGAAATCCTCAACATCATGATCTTGATGTTCTTGACACTGTAGTCTTTGCTTTGACACGACAATCTTGAAGCTTTGGACGCTGTGTCTTGGAGAATTTGGAAAGACTGTCAAGTAGATTGCTCAAGACTCCAAACTCTTTGATATATGTTGACGATGAGTTGATAAAGTTGTTTAAAACAAATGAGTTGTGGAAGCCTAAAGAAAAGAATAGCGACAATGATAAGGAGGTTAATGAATCTACTACAAAGACACATAAAGATTGGCGATGCTAGTGCAGAAGGTAAGGTGGTTATTTCTGATGTTGGACACACTAATAGTAGCAATATTTTATTCCCTTCAGGTACAGTTTCTTAATTATTTCTAAAGCACAACTTTCATAAATCAAGTATGAATAGCATTTGCTCCTTGGATAGTGTAATTTCAGTTGTAGATAAAATGGGAAAATCTTGAGCACCTAAGGTAAGCATAGCAATAAATGAATAATACCACAAGATTATATTAAATGGTTAGAATTGCATATTTTAATTTTAATCCGTTATATGAATAATACCACAAGCTCTCAATCCTATTGAGAGGCCTTTCAAAATCAACATCCATCCACACACGCCAAGACCTGGGTATGAGATTCCATTTCCCAATCGTGTTTTGTTGTTAGTGGTGCTTTCCCCAATGCTCCATTTAGCATTGTCCAGTAGTAATAACTACTAAGCTGGCAACACCAGCAATATGCAACATTAATTAAGTACAAAAAATGATATTTTATGGCTGTCCTTTTTCGTTAAACTCTGTCTAAATGTTTTAATTAACACACAATAAAGAAGACAGAAACAAATAACTAAACAGAGTTGGATATATATATTTACTTTCTTTATTAAGTCAATTTTCTACTCTATGTTAGAAACATATTAAATCTATCAAATAATAAAGCAAGGTCAAATCCCACTAGTTATTAAATCAAATAAATAAATAAATAAATAGTATAAGCAAAATGTAGTTAGTAATAAGATAGTGAGAAATTGCATCATAGATAACATAAAAAAAAAATGGCAACTTCCACGTGGTGGTTGAAGCAACCAAACCCAACCAAATCCCACATAACATGTCATAAATCAAATACTAAATTTGGTACAACCAAAATCTGTATAACAAACAAGTTTGACCCAAAAAAGGAAAAACAAAAAACAAGAATCATCAGCCATCAATGTGTACACGCAAACCGGAATAAACTGCTTTTTTGAATAAAGGATGAACAGTTTCTGTTACTATTTCCTCCTCTAACTTATCCATGTGTGGCCATATCTGTTCAAAGTTGAAACACATGTAATTTTAACCAAATAATAATAATATTGATGAGTAAAAAAAGTTGAGGGACTTGATTGTAACAAACCTCAGAAGCATATTGCCTTGAAAAAGCCTTGACATAACCCAAAGTTGACAAACACCATTCTTGTTTCTCACTCGTAGTATATCTGCTACCATACACCACAGAAGCATATGTTTCTATTAACTATCAAATACTAATAATTTACACCATTCACTCTAAAACCTATAAAAAAAATTTTTTTTACCTCTTTGAGTTTGAGGTCCCGTTTTCTTTATCCATATCCATTGCAGGATTCTGATTCTCATTATCTTCTTCATCAACATCAACAGCCATTGCTTGATGTTCATGATTCTCATTCTCTCCAAATGCATCATCAAGTCGTTCCATCAAAACATCACGAAAATTTTTATACAATGACATAAACAAAGCCTGCAGCACCCACCACATAAACAACAACACAACATATAAACATCACTTGAACAATTTTTTTTTTTTTAAATAATAAGAATAAGAATATACCTGGTTTTCTTCAAGAGCACGTGCAAAAAGAGCTTGTTTGGATTCTAGAGATTCACGAATTGAGAGCTCATCATCTTTTGTGGTTGCAGCATTTGACTTCAAACGTTTCATTCTTGCAGGGTTTTCACCAACAACAGGCTCACCATCCACAAGCATCAGCTTTGTCTCTGCAGCATCCAGCTCAGCTTTGGCCTTGGCTGCACTTTGCTCCGCTTTTACAACATTCTTTTTTAAATTTATAATCTCTTTCCTTAAATCAGATATCCGATTATACGTTTTATTTAGCGCGTTTCTCAGAATCTGTAATACAACAAAACACTCTATTCATATCAAATGACTGAATTACATTTTTGGTCCCTCAGTATAATATATAAAAATAAAAATAGAGTACCTCCCACAAACGATCTGAGGTGTGAAATAAGTCGAGGTTTGACTGAGAGAAGACCCATTTGACAATGGCCAAATTGGAAATAAGGCGATAACCCATCATTCTGTCGATTGTTATGGCTGTTGTTTGAGCACTGTTTTTCCAAAATGAAGCCACTTCTGATATCAACATAATTTGTGTTTCTTCATTTGGACAAATTTTGGCAATAACTTGTCCATATCTCTCCAAAACCGTAATCAAATGGGTAAAACTCTTTGACCCGATGTCCAAAAGTGTCTGAACAACTACTCTTAATGCAACTTCCACTCCATTCACTGGGATCACACTTTCTTCAACCCATATAATAACATCGCGTGCAGTTTTTCTTCCTTTTACCATACCATTCACTTCTGTTGAAAGGCTATATTCCGTTTTATCTTCATCTTCTGAACTGTATCTGAAGTCAGGCCCACCTTTTGGTGGTAGTAATTCCTCTAAAGCAGGAGTACTTTCAATGCTCTGTTCAAAAAGATCAAATATTACAATTTTTTTTTCAGATGTATGTAACTGTTTATATATTATAATAATAAAATTACCTGTTTCACTTTATCCCAGTATGATAAACGGACTTCCCTATCGAGAACTTCCTGGACAAATACACGTTGTGGGGCCCATTTTGGAAGCTCCAAGACATATGCCCACTCTTCCCATGGCCAAATGAATTGAAAGTTTGATCTACAATATCATAAAACTAGCCATTTTAACAAGAAGATTACACATCTTTGGACCCTGAGTAAGCTGGTTTTTTTGCAAATTGGTCTCTTACATGTTACAATATTGGTCCTCATTTCAGGTACTGGTAACGTTTTTAGTCCTTGTTCCAAATAAAATGACAATTTACAGAGACCAAAAATGTTACAAAAACCTCAAATAAAGACCAAAATTGCAGGAGAAAACTTTATGAGGCCAAAGTTGTGATACTCAACTATATTCAAGGATCAAAAGTGTAATTTAATTAATGTTAAAAAAATGAAGTGAACTTACAAATGGTGTGAAAACCAAAGGATGAGGCGTGTCCTACACTCCATATCTAACTCACTTATTCTATCAAAAAGGGCACGCACAGCCCCAGCTACAACAGCAGGGAAGGCACCTGGAAGAGACTACCACAAAATTGTGTTTAAAAAAAATTGTAAACTTTAAAGATATTTTTTTATAACAAGTACAAAAAAGAAGGAAAAAAGGGTACCAAGTTAGGATCTATAATACCTTACAAAGGTCTATTATCACAAGTGTGTAGTACATGGGCTTGAATGGTGGCTGAGGCAATAAAAGAAGCTGAAAAAGAAAAAAAAATCACATTAGTATTTAATTATTCATGAGCAATAAAGAAAAGGATGCATGAAAATAAGTTTATACCTGAGAAAAAATAGTCTCTGCCATGAGATATTCATATCTGAAAGGGACAGGTAAGCCAACCATGCATGCAGCACATTCCTTTCGACTAGCTTTCCACAAACCAACAAACATATGAATAAGGACCATATTATAAAATAAAAAAGTTAAACAGGTTACAAAAAGACCTTATCAAAAATAGATATAGTTAAATAAGTTACAAACCATCCATTCAGGAAAAAGAGCACATCCAGTAAATACTCTTCCACTACAAAGCGGTCTATAGGTTGTACATCCTGCCAACCAAAAAGTTTTAAAAAAATTACATGAGGGAAAAAACTATGTAAAAATCTTGGATTAGTTATTTAACTGTTTTAACTACCTCGGTTTTGCTAGCAGAAAATATATTTAGCCTGCGAATCCTCTGAGGATATTTCAATTCTGCCTCGTGTTTTTGTCTACCAAAACTGACTTCAGTGAGTGCCTCAGGGGTATCTGGTTGCTCTGGACAACTGATGGCTCCAAAATCATGAGACTTTCCAGCAACTAGTTGTGCTTCATATAAAAGATGTGGCCTTGGAACTGAAAGCATACAATCAACAAAACTTAGAAAGGATATAATGGGAAAACTGCAGAAAAAGATTAACAAGTTTACAGTAGAGTATAGTACCACTCTCAAGTTTCCAGCTGTTCTTGGAGAGATCTTGGATTCGACCCCACAAGTCTTCCACAAAATCCTGTGAGTAGAATACCAAAGTGAGTAAATTTATTAACAACTAAAAAGAATTGTATAACAACATACCTGTTCAACATGAAGTTTATCTTTGTTGATATTTTCAAACACGGATAGACCAACATCAGAAACACGTCTTCTGATGCTTAAATAGGCTTCTATACCAACCATAACTCTTTCAATTTCTTCCGGAATTTGCTGCAAAAATCAAGATTCTCACATTGTTGAGACAATTTTGATAAGCTTTTGTAGTGCTAACTGTATGAGCCAAAGTGAATGAGTAAGAAATATAGGGAATGTACCTCAACAAGTTCTGATCCACCCCATGGAAGACATGAAAGAATACAGGTTATGTAGAAATCAGCACGGGCTTGCCAAGATGGGTTTCCTTTCTCATCATCCACTATTGTTGCAGCACAAGATAATAATGTTTCAAAAACCACCACTAGTGAACTTGGTTGAACCACTTTGCTACACATCTACAACAGTGAAGATAATAATGTTTCAAAAACAACATGATGTATAACTGTATATGGTTGTTGTTCTCAAATATAAAGGAATAACATACCAAAACAGTTAGAAACCGCATTGATATACGGATCTTGTTGCAATCTCCAGAGTCAAGGGCATCCTGCAAATAAACAGTTAGAACCCGTGAAATGCACCAATTCAGGAAGAAATCATATGTGTTGACTGTTGACCAATATCCATTGCCTGCTCACCTGTAAACTCTTTTGAGTAGTCTCCAATATTTTCTTGACAAGGTCCTCATTTTCCAAGTTCAATAACCCAATCTAAGCACCAAAAACAGAAGAAAGCAAGATCTTACAGGAAGAGATCAAGAATTATCTTCGAGAAAGCAAAAGAAAAAGGTAAACGGAACCTACCAGCGTCCCATACAGAGGAATTTTGTGAGGCAATTGCTCTGAACATTGAAGAAGAAACTGCGAAAACAGGTGTAATCAAGTAACTCAACAAGCCTCCATGCACACGATTTGGTAGAAAAATACTAAAATTAGAATTAAGAAATGGTAAATAGTAAATCACAGTTAAAATTTCGTCTTCGGAATGCTCAAGCTCCCGCCGAACAGCACCAAAGCAAGCATCCTGCAATAAATAATGAAATTAGGGTTACCAACATTAGGGTTTATCGTAAAAAGGGATAAAAATAGGGTTTTATGAAACTGAAGTGGACAGAACGAAAAGAACTAACAATGTGATCTTTGTGGTCGATTGTTCCGCCATATTCAGGGGACTTCTCGCCGATTCTCAAAATCAAACTCCTCCAGCTGCTCATATCTTCTAGTATATAGAACACCGACGTCAAGCGAAAGATTAGCTTCACTCGAACCAATACACAAAGCGGAAGAAACTTTTTGTTGGTGTAGATATGTGTATATGTATGTATGTATGTATGTCCCGAAGGAAGGGTGCCCAGTGCCCACTGCCCAGTAGTGGTATCAGCCAAACCCCCAATGGTTTTGGACTCGCAGTACGAGTTTGAGTTTACTACAAGCCCTAGTCCCTACCAACCCGACTCCGACTTTGTAGTGTCACTGAACCGGTTTAAGTGGCTAAACCGGGTTTCCTGGTATACTTACACCATAACACCATTTTTACTCCACTTTCACCTCAACAATAGTTTTATAACAAACAGGTTTATACAGATCAAAGTTGAAAAAAATTTAAATTTTAAATTGTAACGACTATTCATAGATTTATAAAAAAAATATTAATTTATAAATATAGATATTTTATTTGTAAATTTATAATAATTAATTAAAATTAATATATACATTGTTATGAATATCGATCTATCTTCTATATGTTTAGATATGATTTTTTACGGTGCAATATAAATTTGAATATACTATAAAAATCGTAATAATTAATCATGAACTTGCAAACAATTACTTTTATATAAAATCGGATGTTTTGTTCATAAGTGTGTCATCATTATTCTTAATTAATATGTAATATGGTTTCAAAACATTCGTAAGTCTATAATTTTTATTTACAATTATTAGTTTAGAAACTCGTGTACTACAAGGATTTATAACTTAAAAAAATATATATAATCCATAAAGCGACTTATTATTAAAGGATATACAACATATTAGATAAATAAAAACCAAGAATCAGTCATTGAAGACATTTTACACTATAAAAATCATATCTATGAGATAAATTAAAACTAATGAGACATATGTGAATAAGGTTAATGACATTAATTTTAAGCTCTTTAGAAATCAATATATATATATATATATATATATATATATATATATATATATATATATATATATATATATATATATATATATATTCATTTTAATGAGAGATCCAACTATTGTAACAACCCGAAATTCATATCCCTAAATGTAACCCTACTCGCGACTCGTTCCGATCATCCAATCGCCGTTTCCGATTTCGTTTCCGATTCCGGCATTTTATTAAGTCATTAATGTATATTTTATTTTATGACTTAATAAGTGTCTTAATACCCCTAGAACTCATTCTAACGTCTCATATTAATGATCGGAACATTTCTAGAATCAACCATATCGGGTTACGGCAAATTGGCCGGGTGCGACCAAAAGTCCCGTCTAACGCCGGTATCGGGTAGAATTCTACCGTGTCCCAAACTTGGACACTATTTAAAGTGATCCAAGTCTTCATTTTGAAGCTTTTGCTCCATTCTACAACTTTCACACGAACCTCTCTCCTCAAACTAGAATTTAAGGTCCAAATCTCAAGTTTAAGGTCTCAAATCTTCAAGGTACCTTCCTATACTCATTTTGCATCATATTGAGCCTTCAAATTCGAGTTTAAACCATGGATTAGGACCATTACCATGAGTTTACGGCCCTAGAACAGTCCTAGGCCGTAAACTCATATAAATGGGGTTTTTGGAGCAACAAAACCCTTCCAAATCACAATTGGACCTTAGATATGGCTAGATGACTTTATGGAATGAGCTTAGAATGCCTCAAACCATAATTTAGAGCCTTATATATGAGTTTACGGCCCAGGATAGTGCTTAGGCCGTAAACCCATATTTAAAGGGTTTTTAATCCCTTAAACCCTTCCATGGCTCAAACAAGACTTAGATACGACTTTTAGAATATTGGTTATGGACCTAGAACACCTTAGACATAAATTTTGAGGGGTTTGTATGAGTTTACAGCCAAGTCATGTGCTTGGGCCGTAAACTCCTCAATCATGGGTGTAAACTCACTTCTAAGGTGTTAGAAAGCCATCCAACACCACCAAAAGCCTTGGAATAAATCATAGAACCAACCAAAAATAGTTTAAGGGCTTTAAACACATCAAAACTCTTCATTTGAGAGTTTACGGCCATAGAAGGTGCTCCATGGCCGTAAACTCCTAAAAGCATGTCATTTTGTGCCCAAAAATCATTTCAAGGTTTGTAGGAATTTTTAGAATCACATGTGATTAACTTTGAGACCTTAAAAACAATTATTCAAGGGAATATGAGAGTTTACGGCCATAGACCCCATGCCAAGGCCGTAAACTCCCTTAAGTGTTGTATTTGGTGATTTTAATTCATTCCAAGCCTTAGGTAAAATTATTCCAAGCATTTCCAAGTGATAATAGCCATTTGTGACCCATTAAGCTCCATAACCCTTGCCAGCATGAGTTCACGGCCGTGAACTCATGTGTGGGTAGTGTTTAGGCCGTAAACTCATTAGGAAGTTTACTCTTGGGGAGTAAACTCAAATCCCAAGTCCCTCGCTTCAATTCCCGTTCGTAGATGTCACCCGGGTCACTCCAAACACCCGTTTTGAGGTGTTTTCGTTCGTTGGAGTGTGACTTCATATCTTATTAGAGTTTATGAATTTAATTAGATATATTTGTATGCCATTTCATATTACATAGGAACCTCGCGTGTTATCAGGCCTCGATTCGACGTTTAGCATCCGAAACCGACACATTTTCGTGTCCGGTGAGTTCATACCCCTACCCTTTTTCCGTGTTTTCAATGGTTTTTCAATGTTTTCAGGGGGGAATACAAGCAAAAAGTACAAGTGTATTTTGTACTTAAACTGATTTTCAACTCAATGGTTTTACTTACTAAATGTCTTGATTTCCAAAGATTTGTGGTAACTGACGTTTCGAATTGGAGGTTAAACATAGATTTCTTTTAAAAAGTGTTATAACTATATTCTATTTGAATAAGAAATCATACTAATCATATTTAAGATCAACGAATGTAATCGAATACGAATACGAATACGAATACGAATACGAATACGAATACGACTACGACTACGAATACGAATACGACTACGAATGCGAATACGACTACGAATGCGAATACGACTACGAATGCGAAATGACGCCTTTGGTTGACACTAAGACTTCGAATATACAGTTAGTGTACTCCTTGAGTGTCACCAGAGTTTCGAATCTAATACGAAAATACGCCTCTGGACCTCTACTGAGTTTCAAATATATCCGCCTCAGAATGTCGACAGAGCTTCGAATACACAACTAATATACTCTTTTGGAACTCAGCAGAACTTCGAAAATATTGTAATGTACGCTTCTTTGTGATTCCAAATATTCGAAAATACAACTAAGTTAGTAGATTATAGTCATCCGAATGTAGAATAACTAAGGGTTTAGAACACATAACTAATACTACTCACATGGTAATTACTAGTACTTCGAAATCAGACTTAAGAACCAAAAACCACACATAGGAAAATATGGGATTTTCCTGGGTAGCACAACAACACATAAACGGATAAAGTAACAAACGAATAACTAAAACTATAAGGAAAATATGGGATTTTCCTGGAACGACATAACCAACCGTTTTCGAAATTGTATCAAAGGATAACCAAACCGTTTTCATAAGAAAATATGGTATTTTCTTAATCAACAACTTTTTCAGAAAGTAAAGGAACTCGTTCTTTTCAAAACTAAACCGCTTATGAACTCACCAGCTTTATGTTGATTTTCAAACCGCTTGTATTCTCAAGTCAGCATTAGACAGGTACACCGCAACCATTTGGAGAAGACGGAGCGTCCCGAAGACTCGTCTTTACTTTTTTTTATATTACTTATGTAAAACACTTGTACAACTTTATTTTCAAACAGATGTAAACAATATTATGTAATGTAATGTTTTGTTATTACTGCTTTACTATGTGCATTGGATTTGATACTCAACGTGGAGTCAACCCCGGAAATGTTTCCTCCTTTGGTTTTCGGGGTGTGACAACTATCAACCATAAAAATTGGACAAACTCATGATAACAACCACAAATATGCATGGTATTCTTCTAATAACCTCAAAGCATAATGTAACCCAACAAAGCTAAATGTAAGAAAACTACAAAAGATCTTCATCTAATTTTTTTTTGTAGGTTAACAGGTGGCATCGCAGTAGGTGCTTCAAAATGTCCAAGTGTTGTAATAAATAGTAAAATAAAGCAAGCAGCCAAGTAGTTTAAGATCTTAAAATTAAATGCTCAAAATCACAATATAATTTTATTAAATGCTCTAAATAGCAACATACTTTATAAATCATGTATACAAATAGGTAAAACTATTTTTTTAAATAAAAATGATCGAAATTAAGCAAGAGGTTTAAAAATTTTATTTTATAACT
Source organism: Lactuca sativa (assembly GCF_002870075.4). NCBI lineage: Eukaryota > Viridiplantae > Streptophyta > Magnoliopsida > Asterales > Asteraceae > Lactuca > Lactuca sativa. Next base: position 198,736,799 of record NC_056629.2, read on the forward strand.
CCTTGAAATAGCAACATACTTTAACAAAGTTTTAAATTTTTTTTACTAAACTAGAATTAGCATGCTATTTTGCCTTCGAAATAAAATTTGCTTGCTATTTTCCGCTTAAAATTGAAAGTAGGATGTTATCTCTTCCTTGAAAATGAAGGTATCTACCTATTTTGTAACAACGTAAATTTTCAAACCAATTTTTTTCATTTTTAAAACACATAAAAACTCATAATATATTTCTCAAAACATAATTGTTCAGTTGTCAACATAACTCCACATAAAAATTATCGTTATCCCAGAATCCACATGATCTCGAAATCGGTGTGTACAATCAAGTCAACGCCTTCCCGTGGTCCTGCAAAATACTTGAAACACATACCACACAACACGGTAAGCACAAATCTTAGTGAGTTCCCCAAAATACCACATACACAAATAATAAGCCTATCATGGCTATAACTCGGCATGGACCCTCCGGTCTCATGCATCTCAGTGAGGAACCTCCGGTCTCACGGTTTAGTGTAGACCCTCCGATCATGTGTCTCAATAAGGACCCTCCAGTCTCACAACTCGGGTTGGACCCTCCAGTCCTATATCTCAGTGAGACCCTCCAATCTCACAACTTGGTTTGGACCCACCGGTCCGATCTTAGTAAAACACAGAATATCATAGCATATATCACAAAGACATAAATGCATAATATCACATAACTCAATATAAGCACATAGGACCCTCTGGTCGATAACTCAAATAAGACCCTCCGATCACTCGGTATTACCACTCTGGTAAGTATAGTGAGAATACTCACCTCGTAAGTAAGCAAGGAAAACTAGATACCCCTCGAACAGCTTAATCTCCGCCTACATGTAACAAGCATCTCTAATTAACTCATAAAGATCACAACTTTATATAAACTCATGCTAATCTCTTTCTAACTCTTGGGATGGGTAAAAGACCATTTTACCCCTCCATGGCCCCCATAACCCTACTTTGACCAAACCTTAAAGTCAACAAAAGTCAACACTCGAGTTAACTATCCATGCTGACCTGACTCGCCGAGTGCACCTGTGTAACTCACCGAGTCCCCGTTGTTCCTTAGAACATCGTGAAAACTCAACTTAACTCGTCGAGTTGTCTCATCAACTCGCCGAGTTACCCTTGTCCAGACTCACTAGGGAAACCCCTAGCTGACTCGTCGAGTCAGCTCCTTGACTCGTCGAGTCCCTTAAGTCAAATTCGCATTCAAATGTTTTAGGCATAACCCATGCCCCTTACTCCATATCGGACTTCCTAAGGATCGATTATGACGTAAAGCTTCGATCTTTACGTTTACGCATGGCATATTTGCTCCATAATGCCAATTCAAGCTCCAACAAGGGTTAGATGCACAAGATTTTATCTCTAGCTTAATAAAGTTCGGTTCTTTGGACTCACAAGACCTCCTACACTCCAGATATGAGGTTTCAACCTCAAATCATGCTCAAAGGACTCAAATGACACAAAAGGGATGGGAGAAAACCCTAGGAACTCCTTAAACCAAGATCTCATAAGGAAATGATCAAGTTAGCATCTTTTTACCTCCAATTGAAGCAAAACTCTAACGAACCTCTTGATCCAAGCTTTGATACTCTCCTCTTATCCTTCAAAAGTGCACTAATAACCACAAGATTAGCTCCTCTCTCATTGTGACATCCCCAATTTCACGGACAAAAAAGATCGATTTGTTTATGCTTTATTTGAAAATCAGAGTATATTTTTAAAGAAATATATTGTGGAATTTGTTCCCAGAAAACATGATAAACATATTATCAAAGCATTTCCGAAGAAATGTATTTTGTTTATATTAAAACTTTGGTATGTCATCGTCAATACAAAAAACATAAGCATAAACAGACCTTATTTACACTAGTGATTTACATCTCCTCTAATCTCTCAGCGTAATATAGCTTCGTATCGATACCTATGATACAAATATATTGAGTGGGTCGGGTTTGGAAACCTGGTGAGCACATAGGGTTTTCAAACCACAATAATATAATTATTATATTTAATCATCAAACAATCAACCCAGTTACTCATCCCCATTATCTTCTTTATTCTTAAGGATCTACCCTAAGAATTATCTATCATTCACTTTTTCATTCCTAAGGATTCTCCTAATGAACAGGCATGAAGTCACATCATCGCCCGGGTTTATATAACAGGAACTAAATTCATAGTTGTTAAGGTTTATACAACATACACTAAGTCCATAGCTGTCAGGGTTTATACAACAGACACCAAATCCATAGCTGCCAGGGTTTATACAACAGGCACTAAGTCCATAGCTGTTAGGGTTTTTAGAGTACAACTAATGAACACATAGCTCACACACTTACAGGTTGTGAGTATGCTAGTGTTCCACATACCGTCTAGAATACTCCATGGTTGTCATCCATAATCTGCTGAATGACGGAGCCATCGCTTGGGTCATCGCTTGGCTCATCCCTCGGTACATCGTTTGGCTCATCGTTTCTCACCATATTTTATCACTCATATTTCATCGCTCATCATTTGTCTCGTCTTTAATCTACCTATCTTTTACCCATCATAATTATAGGTAAAAAATATATATACAGTTTAAATCATTTCAAACATGTATAAAATCATTCATCAAGCATAGACAGCAAGTATTCAGATAATATGCACACTTGGTATGTAATTTATATAAAATACTTCATATCTATGTGTAAGATGAAAGTAACTATGCACTCACCTTATTAGCGTGAGTTGATAGAATTTAACTAAAAACGGTCAGCAGTTCGTGATCGTCGGGCTCAGGATGCAAAACGCCTTCAACAAACGAGAGATGGAGAAAAGAATTAATGTAAGGAATGAAAGGGTTGCATCTGCTATTCACGACGTGAACATGATAGGTTCACGTCGTGAACTTCCATGAGTCATCCCATAGCTTTAACACGTGTTTTCTAGCCCCGATTAGTGTCCCTGACACGTTTCACGTCGTGAACTTCATGCTCACGTCGTGACTTAAGGCGGCTAGGGTTTATGCCATGTGTCATGCCCTTAGACAGCTGCATCTTCGGAAGGCCATAACTTTTGCATACGAACTCCATTTTCGACGTTCTTTATATCCACGCGTAGGTGGATACGTACTCTACAACTTTCTTGTAGATCACTAGGGCTAAAATGTAGTTTATCATAAACTCACTTTTTACAATTCCCAATGTCGTGCCAGTTTTGTCGTGAAACTTCGACAGATCATAACTTCTTCGTTATAACTCGGATTTCGGCGTTTTTTATATGTACGAAATCTTGTGACATATACTACAACTTGGTTAAGATTATTTATTTTAAATAATCCTCTGTCAAAAAGTCATTTTGACGCTCATTGTCTCTAAATTGACTAGCCCGAATATCCGGGCGTTACACTCACTCTCTAGCTCAAGTGGACGATTAGGGTTTCTCTCAAGGGTGTAGGGTGACTGATGAGGCAGAAATGAGGGTTTAAGGCCCCTTAAATAAGTCACAAACCCGGGGATTTAGGTTTTCCTCACACAGCGCCAACTCGGCGAGTCGGCTCTCTGACTCGTCGAGTCAGTCATTAAACCCACGTGACCAATCCAACTCTACTCAACGAGTTGGACACACAACTCATCTAGTCACTCATTAAAATCCAAAAATAAATAAATAAATAAATGTAATACTTGGGATTCGGGATGTTACAATTCTCCTCCACTAGAATTAGACTTCGTCCTCGAAGTCTGGCTCCGGAAATAACTTTGGATACTGCTTGCGCATCTCGGAATCCGGGTCCCAAGTCCACTCGGACCCCTTCCGATGTTGCCACTGGACCTGAACCAGGGGCACCTCCTTGTTCCTCAGAACCTTCACCTTCCGATCCAAGATCGTTATCGGCCTCTCAACATAATTCAGGCTCGCATCCACCTGAATGTCCTCTAAGGGTATCACCTCCGTCTCATCGGCTACACACTTCCTCAACTGAGACATGTGTAAGGTGTTATGAATTTGACTCAACTCTGCAGGTAGCTCCAGCCGGTAAGCTACCTTACCCACTTTGGCGATCACTCTGAAAGGACCAATGTATCGGGACCCCAACTTACCCTGTTTCCTGAATAGTATCACCCCTTTCCATGGGGATACCTTCAGGAAGACAAGATCTCCAACCTAGAACTCTAGCTCAGATCGTCGCCGATTTGCGTAACTCTTCTGGCGACTCTGGGCTGTCAGTAACCTCTGTTCGACCTGTTGAATCTGCTCAGTCGTCTTCAGTACTATCTCAGTGCCACCCATCACTCGTTGCCCTACCTCTCCCCAAAAGATGGGAGTCTGACACCTCTTCCCATATAAGAGCTCGAAGGGAGGCATGCCAATACTGAAATGGTGGTTGTTGTTGTAAGAAAACTCAGCCAAGGGCAAACAGGCGTCCCATCTTCCTTCGAAGTCCATAACACATGTAACATCCCAATTCTCAAGTATCAATTTATGGTTATAAATTCTCATGATTTCAAGGTCTTCTCGACGAGTTGGTTGCCTGACTCGTCGAGTAACAGCGGTTTGGTCCACGTGTTTAAGTGACCTACTCGCCGAGTCCAATGAGGGACTCGACGAGTAAGAGCTGGAGGATGAAACCCTAATTTCCGTGGTGTTGCAACCTATTTAAAGGATCATTGGCCTCCTCAACTTCCCCTTATAGCCTCTTGATAGTCCATGAACCTAATCCGTGTGTGTGCATCATTCTTGTGTGTTTTAAGCTTTGGAAGGATGATCTTTGTAAGGAGAGCTTGGAAAGCAAGTGGCTAGATGCAAGGAACATGTGGGATCTGATATCTACCTCAGTTTGCATCTTTTGGAAGGTATCAAGTCGTTACCTTGACCTCATTTTATTTTAGATCTCATTTGGTTAAAGATTTGGGCTTTTCTAGCATATTATGAAGCTATTCTTGGGCATGAGCTCATATCTGAAGTTGCAACTTCATATTTGAACCCTCTTTGGTCTTTAAGTCCATAAAGCTATCAACTTTGGCAAGTATGAACCCCTCCTTAAGTGTAAAACTCCATTGCAAGCTTGGTATTATCATTATAAGACTTTAGAGCCTTGCATGCAAGTAAAGTTTGCAAATTTACGTGATAAACATGCCTTGGGAAGCTTGATGTGCACGAAAGTACCCACTAATTTTAATATTTATAACCTAACAAACTTAAACTAACTATGCATTTATAGGCAGTGTACCTAGTCGGATTACAGTATAGCTTGGGTAAGTCGGGTGTCGATCACAGGGAACGGTGTTACTAATTAATCTACTTGCTATCAAATTAACCTAATTATTAACAAGTTTAGGAAGGGTTTTATCTGATTTTACAAGATCAGACGAACTTAACTCGAATTCAATCAATAAGTAAAAACACTCTTGTCTAGTTTGAATCCACTTCGTCCTTATGGCTAGCTAGTGATTATGGATTATCAAGTTGGTTTTAATTGTATTAGTAATTTAATTCTAACTTTACCAATAATTAATTAATTCATGTCAAACTATGTATGGTCACACACAATTAAACACATAACTAATTATGAATATGAATATGTTATGTAAGATTTATTATACAAACGCAATTACAATCACAATCCACATTCTCTAACACAACTAAGTTTATATACTCTAATTACTAACTAAGATTGGTCAATCCTAGCTTTAACAATTTAATGTTAACTAAATCATTAGGTAAACAAGTTCATGCAATTAATGGTCATTAAGCTACACACAACATGAAATCAAGCAACTTGAGAAACAAACACAAGCATGCTAGGTAACTATAAATCAAACACAAGCAATTCACCAACTAAATAAATCCATAAAAATTAAGCTATTCTTAAGTTGAAAGCTTCATCTAGCTAAACGAGAGTAGCTAGATTCGGCTGCTCATAATAGCAACTAACACACTAACACAAATCAAAGTATAATGAAACATGTTCTAAGTAACAAATAAGTGAACTAAATTATGGACCTTCACTCTTTTGGTGTTGAAAACCTCTTTCCAGGACTTTTCTTCTACTCAAAATCACCTTCTGGAACCCCTTTCTCTAGCCAAAAGTCTCCCCCATTCGTAATGACCAAGAGTGCTTAAATATCCTTAAAAATTTTGCGCCACGTCGTGGCTATCTTCGCCACGTCGTGATCCCCAACTTATCCGTATCGGGCAAGGACTCTTTCTTCACGTGATCTTTATCTTCTAGAATACTCATGTCACGTCGTGGGTATCCATGCCACGACGTGGTTTTAGTAATTTTCGTGGATTTATTCATCTCTTGTGTTTCAAGTCTCCCATGTTCTATAGATTGTCGCTTTTGGTCCATTTCTTCGAAAATACTTATAATTGACTGAAAATAACAATTTAAAGTCATAAGTATCATTATTCTAAACATATTATCAACTTATTAATAAAAATATACTTAAATATTGCCTAAAAATAGGTATAAATATGGCAATATCAAAGTTGGATCTGCAATATGGAACCTTAAGATGGCTTATAAAGCATCTGAATGGATAATGGACTGAAGGGACTCGACGAGTTGCATGGTCAACTCGGCGAGTCCGATGAAGATTGTCGTGGACTCGGCGAGTCAGTTAGGGTTTTCCCGGTTTTTGGCACACATGAACTTGGCGAGTTGCAAGGGAAACTCGACAAGTTGTCTAAGGAGTTTACGGTCGCAAACATTAGGAACTCGATGAGTCACTCAAGTGACTCGGCGAGTTGAAGAGTTATTCAAGGAACTCGACGAGTGGATAGTTGTACTCGACGAGTTGAGGTCGACATGGACTGCTGACCTTGACCATTAACTTGGGCTCTGACCAAGGGTTGACTAGTTGACTTCTGGGGGTATTTTGGGAAATAGGAAATTTATGGATATGGTTTTATGGTGAATATAGGTGGTGGAGTTGTGACAATGATCCGAGAGTGGAGCTTATCACTTCAGCGCGTCAGTTGTGAGGTGAGTTATCCTCACTATACCAACAGGGTCTAAGGCACCAAGGCTGGTATCACACCCCCAAACCGGAACAACAGAAACATTCAGGGGTGGAGGACGTCATGTACAATATCATATTAATGCATAATAGTAAACAAGCAACAACATCATCCATTGAATTAATAGTATAATTCAATACAAGTGCGTTATGTGTATAGTTTGAAGGACACCAAAATATGAATCAAAATAAAAGACGAGTCTCGAATATGCTCCGTCTTCTCAAATCTGGTCCAGTGTACCTGTCTACTGGTGACCTGAGAATACAAGTTATTTTGAAAGCGTAGATCAATATTTAAGTTGGTGAGTTCATAAGTATTTTAGTGTCATTGTTTGTATAAGTTTGAATGAAAGTGTTTGTAAATGTTTGTAAGTGTTTAATGTAAATGTTGTATCTCCTAGAAAATCCTATATTTTCTACTTTATTATGAAATGTAGTCTTCTACCAAGACTCGACTGTTCTGAATGTTTGTTCTTTTGTAAAAGTGAGTGTTTTTCCCAAGTATGACTATCATTACCAAAATATAGTTTACATTACCGTTTATGTGAGAATATCACAATGTGAATGCAAATGGAAAATAAAGATGTATTGTAGTATTGTATATAGTAACTACCATTGTACTAACTACCTTAAACCAATTGTTAAATTAAGGTAAAATGTGATGAGATTATAACCATACCTGATTGACTAGTAAGACACGACGTTCCAAGACGTCGAAATGGTATGACATTTGTCACCCGTAGAACTGCAGGTCTCACTGTAGCTAGTAGCAAGGTGTAGGATGGTCAATCCCGTATAGATCTATACACAAACTCACACTCTCCCTCCAGGAGACTCTGATTATAAAACGTGACACAATAGTATATTGTCATGCCATGAAGTAGTGGCTCACATTAATGTTATAATATTCTTGTATTTGTATAGTATATTCTCTCTGTTCTAGTATATAGTATGTTCTCTCTGTTCTAGTGTATAGTATGTTCCTCCCTATTTCTCATTATATTATGCTCTCTCTCTTTCTCGTTATAGTATGTTTGAACTGAGTATTGTATGAACTGACTCTTGTATGTTTCATTGTTCTAGAAATAGTTAGTAGTTATTCTCTAAACTGTGCCTATTATAGTTTACTAGTAATGTTGTTTGAATGACTGAGTATGTTTGTACACCTTTGCTACCCAAGGGTGTTGAAATGATGTAAGAACTTATATATATATATATATATATATATATATATATATATATATATATACACACATATACATAATATGTAACTAAGATTCAAACGACACTCGGACAAACAACCGATACCCCAAGTCCACAACCAAATAAGGAACAAAAAATAAAGTGAGTTATCAGTACTAAGCCCTTTCAACCTTATTTATATAAGTATATCTATTTAGACGTGATTTTGACAGTATATAAGTTTAAAAGAGTTTGACAAAGAGTTAAGCATGTAAAATAGTTTTAACTATCTGAATGGTTCTAGATGACTTGATGCCAATTTATAAAATGTTTTGAAATAGTTTGTTTGATAACACAGTTTGAAGTATAAGAAATCCACTTGTTTGATAGTTAGTAATCACATGTGATTAATATAATAACTATAATGTTTTCTACTTGTATCCCCCCATAAAAGAATTTAAAATCATTTAAAAGATAAGTTAGGGGTATGAACTCACTTGGTTGTGAGTAATCTGGAAGGTAAGATAGATATAGGATGCTTGAGTTCACAAATGAAGTCCCGAAGCACTGTTGGATCCTATAAGGCATATATCCACATATATGGTTAGTCAATTAGTGTTTATAACTTCTAACTAGTATAGGGAACTACCTGAGGTTGTAGGAAACACCCTAAATGAAGTGTTAGGCTCACAAATGGAAGCTTGGAAGAGGTTTCACGACCACCAGAGGATGGGTTTGCGGCCCTATAGAGTTCACTACCTCATGAGGTGTTCACGGTCCAATGAACCTATGAAGGGTTCACGACCCTTATGAAGGGTTCACATTCACGATCCCTTCAAGTTCATGAAGGTGGTGATGAATCATGAAGAATCAAGGCTAGGATCTAGCAATCTTTAAAGTATAAAAAGTTTAAGGTTGAAACACTTACGTTTTTTGAGCTTTAGAGGGTTCACGATCGAAGCTTTTTGAGAGAGAATGGGGATGTTAACGGTTGGGAGGAGGAGAAACGGGGAGAAAAAGGGGTCACTCTTATATATATATATATATATATATGTGTGTGTGTGTGTGTGTGTGTATATATATATATATATATATATATATATATATGAGGTGGTTCACGGCCGTGAACACCTTGTGAGTAGTTTTCTAGTTCGGATTAATCCTCCCGATCACAAGCTAACTCATCCTAGCATCCATTCATACAATACACTAGGCTCAGAAACTCTCAAACAGACCCTTAGCAGGGCTAAAAGGTAACAAAAACAAGTCTGACTTGTGATTGAATTGAATGGCTTTACAAGATTGAAATTTCGGGTTGTCACAGTCGACCCTTTATCGGATTTGTATCCGGGTATTTGTTTGATATGTTTATTGATCTGCTAGATCTGCATCCTGGTAGTTAGGATGGTATTATGTTAGTGACCTGGTTTAGGTCGGTATCCTGGTATATAGGATGATGTTATGTTAGTGACCTAGTTTAGGTCGGTATCCTGGTATATAGGACGATGTTATGTTGGTGACCGGTTAGGTCGATATCCTGGTTATAAGACGGTTGTTGTGTTAGTGGTCTATTAGATCGGTATGATTATCTGTTATTTACATGTTAGCGTATGATATTTGTGTGCACATGATTGTGTGATTGGTATGGGGGTTGGGTTGAGGCGGGTCCTGCTTCGTGCTAGAGGCCAACATACCCAAGGAGGACCGGATAGACTGTAGGCCCAGGAGGGCACCTAGTCAGGCCAAAGGCCCGACGAGCGGTCCGGATAGGTTGAAGGCCCAAAGAGGGCGGTCCAGACGTGTCGAGGCTCGGAGAGTGGGCCAGATAGACTGAAGGCCCGGTGTGGGCGGTTCAGTCATATTGTAGACTCAGAGAATGGACCAGGTGGGACTAAAGGCCCGGTGCGGGCGGACTAGTCACACTGCAGATTCGAGATGCATGGTTGTTTTGTTGCTTATATGTTTATATTATATAATTATCGGTATGGCGTTGGTATTTTGGGGGTAACTCACTAAGCTTTTGGGCTTACAGTTTCAGTTTATTGTTTCAGGTTGAGCGGATGACTGCAGGAAGGCGAATGCATGACCATACACTTCCTCGATTGATGATTATGATTTTTGGGAACTCTAATGTATAAACTATTTTGAAAACAAATTGTAATAATTGAATGGTTTCAAATGATTTAAATGTCTAAATTGGCTCGAATTTTATGGGTGTTACAACACATGCACGCAACATGTCCTAAAGCGTCTGAATCGTCCGCTCACTCTGCTCGTATGTCTGCAGGTGATATGTGTTACTAAAATGAAATCGAGTACCCAACTCCTCATGAAACTTCTTCTAGAACCTGGAAGTAAAACGTATATCTTGATCTGATAATATTGAGGTCGGCACTCCATGCCGTGCTGCCACCTCTCTTACATAAATCTTGGCCAGTTTCTCTGCAGAAGAGCTCTCACTGATGGCGAGGAAGTGAGCACTCTTCGTCAATCGGTCTACAATCACCCATATCACGTCAAACCCACACACGATTTGATGGGTTTGAGCAATAAGAACTTTCCTATGTGCACATGCAAACCCTAATTGCTTGGATCTAGGTTTCTCTGATTGAACATGCATTCTATCCAAGACTTTCGGTACTAGATCTAGTGTAAAAAATTGATTCTAATCATATGAATTAAGATCTAGAACAATACCTTGGATTACTTGCTTGATACTTCTTCTTCTTGGAGCTTAGAGTCACAATTGTCACTCCTCTAATGGCTTACAAACACCAACTAGCAAGAAGATGATTTTAGAGAGAGAGAGAGAGAGATAGGAAGGTGAGAAACCGGCCCTAGGGTTTCTTGCCTTGCATGAGTGCCGATTTCCCTCGCCCTAGGGATCTATTTATATTATGAGATACTAGGGTTTCACCTTTAACCCTAATTGAATAACTTAGGCCCTAAGCAATCCAAGATCCTTCTAGATATTAGGCTTGGACTATTTTAAGGTTCCCAAACCCTAAATTTCGTCCACCCTTATATCCATAAGGATACATAGCCCAAAACACAACTATCACACATTTGACAGTTTATGCCCCTTTATTCAATTAACCTCTTTAAGTCACCAAATTAATTCTTAATTAATATATGACTTATATTAATCAAATAATATTATTATTCATTTAATATATTATTCTCATAATATATTAACAATAATATTTCTTCTCTCTTAACAAATCATCCTGTCAAGTTGTTATGGTGAAGGCAACCCAAAAGGAGCATGCACAACCAGGTCAAGTACTTACCAAATATAGTTACAGCCTTAGACACTAATCCAACAGTCTCCCACTTGGATAAGTCTAGTAACTATATATGCAAACACAACCCGATTACCAATCGTAGCTCTCAAAGACGATGTCAACTCTGATCTTATCAATCTCCTGTCCTTTAGATAAGGGATTGTACAGTCCTCTATTTGGATATTATGCGGACAATCTTATGGAACTTATTGTCCAACATTTGGTTTCTCGATCTCAGATTCATTTGACATATAACTTAATTGAACACATCAATTCAGTCCTGACCGGGCCCGGCACATAAGTCAAATCAAATCATCGAGCGGCCGTGATATCGCTTTTATCCTCTTGGATGAAAGTAACAGATCAACTTCGACTTATATGCATTCACTATTTACTAATCAACTATACACAACAATGCGTTTTATGACATCAATTTACTGATGCGGTTTCGCATTGTCAATGCACAACCAATTAATAAACAATAAACCATATATCTTGGTTTTAAGACAATATGATATTATCGTCTTGCGATCACTTGTGTCACATTCTAAAAAGTGATTCCAGCAAGCGCGGGTTTATTCCAATGCTCAAAACTTGTTCATAAGCACTCATGAACGTTGTAGCAAGCCTTTGCCATGTCTAATACTCTTTTAGACAATCTACACACCAATTCATGACAATCTTCATTCATACCTACTTCCAACATATGAACGATTGTGGACCATTCGAATAATTCGATTATTCTTAATAACTTAATTATTCAGGAAGTCAAAACATGCAAAGCGAAACAATAGTTAAACAATTAACATAAGACAATATCTTTACTTATAAATAATACTCTTTTATTTAATCATTAAATGTCAATTACATTTATCTATTACATGTTTCAAAACTATATAATCTAAACTAATATCGTCTTTCAGCCCAATGCTCCTAGCGTGTTGCAAATGCTTAACCCTACTCAGTCCCTTCGTAAGCGGATTTGTTGGGTTATCCTCTGACGATACCTTCTTCACTACAAGGTGTCCTTCTTCTACTCGATGTCTAATAAAGTGATATTTTCTGTCGATATGTCGAGATCTACCATGATCCCTCGGTTCCTTGGTCAAGGCAACCGCTCCTTCATTATCACAAAGAATTTCCATAGGCTCCTTTATGGCAGGCACAACTCCAAGATCACCAATGAAGTTCTTCAACCACATCGCCTCCTTTGACGCTTCGCTCGCTGCAATGTACTCTGATTCGCACGTTGAATCAGCTACGGTCTCTTGTTTGGAACTTTTCCAAGTCACTGTTCCTCCATTAAGGGTATAGACCCAGCCCGACTGCGAACGGTAGTTGTCCATGTCGGTCTGGAAGCTGGCGTCACTATACCCTTGCACCTTTAAGTCATCACTCCCTCCGAGGACTAAGAACCATTCCTTGGTCCTCCGAAGGTACTTAAGTATATTCTTGACTGCAATCCAATGAGCTCTGCCAGGGTTCCCTTGATATCTACTGACCATGCTCAAAGCAAAGGCCACATCGGGGCGAGTACAAGTCATAGCGTACATGATTGAGCCAACTGCGGAAGCGTAGGGTACTCGGCTCATCTCAGCTATCTCGTCTTCGGTACTCGGAATTTGAGTCTTACTCAACTTGGCATTACTTTGTATCGGTAGTTCTCCTTTCTTCGAGTTTTCCATACTAAAACATTTTAGTACTTTATCTAAGTAAGTATTCTGACTAAGTCCTATTAGTCTCTTACTTCTTTCTCTCACTATCCTTATTCCCAAATATAGGAAGCCTCTCTGAGGTCCTTCATAGCGAAGCACTTCCCGAGCCAGGATTTAACCTCCTGCAAATTCGGGATGTCGTTTCCTATGAGCAGTATGTCATCGACATACAAAACGAGGAAGCTAACTATACTCCCATTGGCCTTGACATATACACATGATTCATCTTCACTTCGTACAAATCCAAACTCTTTGACTTTCTCATCGAAGCAAATATTCCATTTGCGAGACGCTTGCTTAAGCCCATAAATGGACTTCTCAAGCTTGCACACTCTATTGGGATGCTTTAGATTGACAAAACCCTCTGGCTGAGCCATGTAAACATCCTCAGCCAACTTCCCATTAAGGAAAGCGGTCTTGACATCCATCTGCCATATCTCATAATCATGAAATGCAACAATTGCTAGCATCACCCTAATAGATTTTATCTTAGCAACTGGTGAGAAGGTCTCATCATACTCAACTCCGGGAGTTTGAGTAAAGCCCTTCGCCACTAGTCGTGCCTTATACGTGTGCACATTCCCATCCACGTCGGTCTTCTTCTTGAAGATCCATTTGCACCCAACCGTCTTACGTCCGGGCACATTGTCAACCAAATTCGAAACTTGGTTGTCATACATGGACTGAATCTCGCTGTCCATCGCCTCTTTCCATTTTACAGACTCTGGGCCTGCCATGGCTTCCTTATAACCGTTAGGTTCATCTAGATTTATTAGTGTACCATCACTAATATATGTATCCCCTTCGGTAGTAATATGAAAACCATAGAACTGGGGTTGAACCCTAACTCTTTCGGAACGTCTAAGAGGTAAGGACTCGTCAATTGGTTCAATCGGAGTTTCCTCCTCGGGTTGAGCGCCAGCGTTAGAGGTTCCTTCATCGCTCGACTCATGAATCTCTTCAAGATCGATTTACCTCCCACTGTCTCCTTGGCTTATGAGTTCTCGCTCTCAGAAAACCCCTCTCCTCGCAACGAAGACAACATTGTCACTCGGTCTATAGAAGAGATATCCAAAGGATTTCTGCGGGTAGCCGATGAAAATACATCGCTCACTTCGAGGTTCGAGCTTGTCGTGAGTCTCTCGTCTTACGAAAACCTCACAACCCCAAACCTTGATATGTGCCAACGAGGGTGCTTTCCCTGTCAACATCTCGTGAGGTGTTTTGGCAACCTTCTTTATAGGGACTCGGTTAAGGATATGAGCGGCAGTCTCTAAGGCATACCCCCAAAATGAGATAGGTAGTGAAGCACGACTCATCATAGAACGAACCATGTCTAACAGGGTTCGATTACGCCTTTCTGCCACACCATTCAACTGCGGTGTCCTAGGTGGCGTCAATTGCGAAACTATTCCGCATTCCTTGAGATAGTCGTGGAATTCAAGACTTAGGTACTCTCCTCCTCGATCAGATCGAAGCATCTTGATTTTCCTGCCCAATCGATTCTCCAATTCATGTTTGAATTCTTTGAACTTTTCAAACGTTTTTGACTTGTGCCTGATTAAGTAGATATACCCATATCTGCTATAATCATCGGTGAAAGTCACGTAGAAACGTTCCCATCCTTGGTGGTAGATCTAAAGGGCCCACACACATCGGTATGTATGAGATCCAATAAACCCTCACCCCTCTCACAAGTGCCAGTGAAGGGTGACTTGGTCATCTTTCCAAGTAAACAAGATTCGCACGTGTCATCTTCCCTAAGGTCGAATGACTCCAACACTCCATCCTTTTGGAGTTGGGCTATGCGCTTCTTGTTGACATGTCCAAGACGACAATGCCACAAGGATGCTCTATCCATACTATTGGAAGAATTTATACACAACACATCATTTCCTAGGTTATCTACAACCATAAGAGTTTCATAAATTCCATTACAAGGCATTGCTTCAAAATATAAAACACCATTTAGATAAGCATAAATTGAACCATTCTCATTATTAAACGAATATCTAAATCCTTGTTTAAACAAACCATGAAAAGAAATGATGTTTCTTGCCATATCTGGCGAGTAGCAACAATTGTTTAAATCTAAATTCAGTCCATTACTAAGCACTAAAGAATACACTCCAATCTTGGTAACAGACGACGATCTTCTGTTCCCTATGATTATATTTATTCTTCCAAGCTCCACATCCCTATTTCTTCCTAGTCCCTATAAATCAGAACAAATGTGGTAACCACACCCTGTAGCATGGGATGAATCATTAGATTTAATTGTGTATATACCTGCAAAAGATGGCTTGATATTTCCATCCTTGATGGCTTGCAGATATTCCGGGCAGCTTCTCTTCCAATGCCCTATTTTGTGGCAATGATGACACTCTGCCTCTTTTGGGTTAGGGTTGGGCTTAGCAAGATCAACCTTGGTCCCACTAGAAGAGGAACCATCTTGGGACTTTCCCTTGCGGTGGTTCTTCGAAGAAGCCTTCCTCTTCTTGTCCTTCCCTGCCCAATAGCCAAAACAGGGGCAGCAGACGGATTGGGAGATGGTGCAATAGACTTGTCCTTAAGGTTGCTCTCAGCAGTCCTTAGGAGCCCTTGGAGTTTGCTTAGGGTGACCTCTTCCTTGTTCATGTGGTAGGTCATCCTAAATTGGTTGTAGCATGAGGGCAAGGAGTGGAGAACAAAGTCGATAGCCAAATCTTCCCCAAAGTTGACATTCAACTTGCGAAGACGATCGAGATACCTTTGCATCTTTTTCAAGTGCACGGTTAGAGACTCTCCACTTCCCATTTTAGCAGTGATCATATTCGTTATGATCTCATGGTGCTCTTGCCTCGCACTTTGGTGGTATTGCTCCATCAAGTCTAGATGCATCTCATAAGGATACATGTCCTCATAGGACTTTTGGAATTCGGAGTTCATGGTGGCTATCATGACGCAATGAACTTTCGTTACATCACGCTCATGTGTCTCAAACACAGCCATTTCCTCGGGAGTAGCAGTTTCTGGATTTATCTTTTCAAGATTCTCATCGAGAACATACTCTTTGTCCTCGTAACGAGCGATCGTGCAAATGTATCTTATCCATTCGCTAAAGTTCGATCCATCGAAGGTCACTTTTTGACAAAGGCTCATTAGCGTGAATGAGCTAGCAGCAACGTTGTTTGCGTTAGACATATACAAATAGAAAGGAGCAAAGTTGATTAGATTTAAGTCCCTAATTAACACCCAACATGAAATTTAGGGCTAGGACCCAACAACATTATTTACATATTAGAAAAGGGATACCGTAATCCAATATCCAAATAATTCGGAGGTAAGTGAATGACGATTCACTAATTCTTCACCATGAAAAACAAAAGCTTTAAGTTTTAAATGTATTGAGAATTCCTAGATTTTGAGATTCATTGAACTTTTCAATGGCATGTTTAAATCTCGATATGCCCCTCTGGTTTGTGACTGGGATTCCGAGGATCACAAAGCGGGTGTGAATAACCATGCAAATCTACATGGTGCCTTCATTGTTACAATCACCTATTCGATGTGTCGGTAAACCACACACACTCCACCGAACTATGACAAACAATGAATCATCCTTTTCCACCTTTGCTTAGAACCAATAGTGTGCCGGTTAACCACACACGCTCCACTAACATCTAAACAATGGTGCAAAGTGTAATTTCATGGGATTGCATCAATTCACTTTTCCTAAAGTAACTAAGATTGAGAATTTTATAAAATAGTTTAGTTACTTTAAATAGATTCATTATACTTATTAATGAGAAGAGGTTTGCCCTATCCTACCCGTTCGGCTAACGACCATCCACCAGTCAAACAAGCGGTGGGTGTGAGTGTACACCCATTAAGCGCCATTTTATAGGCAGCAACCTTATACCCACCTTATAGACTGGCTTCGTGAATGAGGCCTACTAACGTTAAGACTAACATATTTTAACTCATATATATATATATATATATATATATATATATATATATATATATATATATATATATATATATATATTAAGCTTGTAATCATATAATAGTATAGGGTTGAATTTTAAACTTGTAAAATTCTAGGGTTTGAAATTTAAATTATTTAAATTAAACTTTTAATCACAAAACTTAAATTTCAAAACTTGAGGACAAGTTTTAAACTTTTCAAAACATAAGGGTCAAATAGCAAATAATGTAAATCAACAATTAGATTATCTCAATTTGATCTTATTCAATGTTACTTGCAAAACAATTCACCAATTCAATTCAAATAATCAATTATTATCATATAAGGAAATTATTATTCAACTAATTGGTAATTATCTTTTGTTTGATCAAGAATATACTCATATATATGGTTAAAATCAGATTTTAATGACCCAAAACAGTTAAGGCAAATTTCCTCAAGTAAAACAGCAAGAAATCTCGAAACTCCCTCTTTCTGACGATGGAACTCGCCGAGTTCCCACTATGGACTCGTCGAGTCCACAGTGGAACTCGCCGAGTTCATCAGGAAGAAGACCAAAAATCGAATTTTTCAAGCAACAAGCAATAACCAATGCATCAATTCAATAGAAATCAATCAAAGCTCTGATACCACTGATGGATTTGAGCCATAAGAACTTTCCTATGTGCACATGCAAACCCTAATTGCTTGGATCTAGGTTTCTCTAATTGAACATGCATTCTATCCAAGACTTTTAATACTAGATCTAATGTAAACAATTGATTCTAATCATATGAATTAAGATCTAGAACAATACCTTGGATTACTTGCTTGAGACTTCTTCTTCTTGGAGCTTAGAGTCACAATTGTCACTCCTCTAATGGCTTACAAACACCAACTAGCAAGAAGATGATTTTAGAGAGAGATATGAGGGTGAGAAATCGGCCCTAGGGTTTCTTGCCTTGCATGAGTGTCGATTTCCCTCACCCTAGGGATCTATTTATACTATGGGATACTAGGGTTTCACCTTTAACCCTAATTGAATAACTTAGGCCCTAAGCAATCCAAGATCCTTCTAGATATTAGGCTTGGACGATTTTAAGGTTCCCAAACCCTAAATTTCGTCCACCCTTATATCCATAAGGATACATAGCCCAAAACACAACTATCACACATTTGACAGTTTATGCCCTATTATTCAATTAACCTCTTTAAGTCACCAAATTAATTCTTAATTAATATATGACTTATATTAATCAAATAATATTATTATTCCTTTAATATATTATTCTCATAATATATTAACAATAATATTTCTTCTCTCTTAACAAATCATCCTGTTAAGTTGCTGTGGTGAAGGCAACCCAAAAGGAGCATGCACAACCAGGTCAAGTACTTACCAATTATAGTTACAGCCTTAGACACTAATCCAACACGATCCTCGGTAGCTTGGTGATAAAATCCATTGAAATCTGCTCCCACTTTCCAATGGGGAATCTCTAGAGGCTGTAACGGGCCATGTGGATGTTGGTGCTCCACCTTAACCCGACGACAGGTCAAGCACCTCTCAATTACCCATGCCACGTCCCTCTTCATACAGAGCCACCAATAATCTCTCTTCAGGTCCAAATACATCTTAGTGGCCCTGGGTGGATCGAGAATATCGATCTATGTGCCTCCTCTATCAATATACGACAAGCTCCACCCGTACAGGGCACCCAAATCCGCCCTCATAAAGTTATAAGCCCATAACTATTTGTCACAAACTCAGAAACCTGCTCATTCACCTGCTCCCTCTTGCGGTTCTTCGGTCTTGCGGCCTCCACTTGGGCCTCTCGAATGGTATCTAAGATTGGAGCCATCACTGTCATCCTCATGCACACATCTTAGATCGGAGCACTCGATGCTCTACGGCTCAGGGCGTCGACTGCCACATTAGCCTTGCCCAGATGATATAAGATCTCGCAGTCATATCCTTCACCACATCCAACCACCTCCTCTGCCTCATATTCATGTTGGGTTGATCCATAAGGTACTTCAGGCTCTTATGGTCCGTATATATGGTACACCAGACTCCATACAAGTAGTGACGCCAGATCTTGAGGGCGAACACCACCGCCCCCAGCTCCAGATCGTGGGTGGGATACCTCGTCTCATGAGGCTTCGGCTGCCTCGATGCATATGCTATCATATGTCCCCTCTGCATCAACACCACACCCATCCCGAATATAGAAGCATCACAATAAACTACAAAGTCTTACACTCCCTCGGGAAAGGCTAACACTGGGGCTTCACACAATCTTTGGCGAAGGGTCTCAGATGAGGCCTGCTGCTCGGGCCCCCAAGTAAAAGTAACACCCTTCCGGGTCAACCTGGTGAGATGAATGACAATCTTGGGGGAGCTCACTAAGCTTCGTGCTTACATTTTTCAGTTTTGGTTTCAGGTACTTCTTCTAGCAAAGGGAAGGGCTCGAGATGATCGCATGACACAAACCACAACTTTCAGCCTGGGATTGATTGAGACTCTGATATTTTTCTCATTTAGTTTTGATATAATATTTGATATGAGATTTTACGATACTTGTCACTGGGTTTCCATTTGATTATGGATGATTATGGGTTTTGATATTGTTTTTCAAACAAAATTTTTGGCTAGTATTTTTGGGATGTTTCATGTGATGATGATGTTATGTTTCGATTATATACTATGTAATGACACTACATGGATGAAGTCATGCACAATCCCCCGGACGTATCCGCCGTCTGGTTCAGGGGTGTGACAGGCGTGTCTTTATCATTTTAGGAGGACAGATGGTGGTTGAAGATCGATGAGAATTGATGCTTTACGATTAGTAATACAAGAAGATAAACTGATTATATTATTCTTCCAATAGCGGGAAGTGAAACGGGGTGAAAACTTTTTGTTCCTAGAAAGGTAAATATTATGTTATGTCGCGTTCTTTTGTACATAATTCCTATTACTCTATTAGATATAACATTGTATCTCGAGGGATAAATGCTTCGTCCATTTTGTGTCCTATTTCTTTGATAGAGGCGGGACAATTAAATCATATTTTGTTAATGTGAGATGACAGGCAAAACTTGGAATGCGGTGTTCAAGTGGTTGGATATTCAACATATAGAGTTTGATTCGGTGCAATGATAACTTGGCCATGAACTTGAAGAAGAAAAAGACTATAATAGATGTTATTGTGTATGTCTTGATTTAGTACAATTGGAAGTTAAGAAAAATGACATTTTTTACTCGATTAGAGAGTTCTTGTTCCTCTGGTATTTTAATAAAATAAAAATTATATTTTAAATTGGGTTAATTGGTTACAATATCTTTTAAATTTTATATAATTGTTTTTTTTACTCTCATTCCTTGCTAATGCTTTTATTATTTTTTAATATCTGGTTGGTTGTTTATAAAAAAATGAGTTGAACCAAAAAACTGTCTACTTATTTCTAAAGCACATCTCATATCATGTCAACGTATTACAAAAATAATATTAGTATCACAAGAATTATAATAGTTACATTTGATGAAACATACTTATACTTATAAAAACATAAACAAAAAATAACACCCGGTCAAGTAGTCAACTCAACATGGCATGTTTCGGCCCACCCCATGAAAGCTGAAGTAATTCAACCCGTGACGCCCAAACCGGCCTTTTTTTCCTTGTGGTCCATACACATTCTAGAAAAGAATACCATAAAAGAAGAACACGGTCGCTCATAAAAGCATAAAAAAAGCATCGATCCAGTTGATTCTTTTCTCTCGATCTCACAACCTCAAAATCATCGTAAGTCTGATCTAATCCGATCGATCGATTCTTCAGATCTTTCTCAATCCATGATGCATATCAATGATTTGAATTGTTTTTGTTTCTGATCGTAATATGTGTTTTGATTATTTTTTTTGGGGATTTTGACAGGGAAGCTAAGATCTAAGTAATCGTTTTTGTTTGTGAGAAATGGCGACAAAGAAGAGCGTAAGCAGTTTGAAGGAAGGAGATCTGAAGGGGAAGAAGGTGTTTGTTAGGGCTGATCTTAATGTACCCTTGGATGACAATTTTAAGATCACCGATGACACACGTATCCGCGCCGCCGTCCCTACTATCAAATATTTGATGTCCAATGGCGCCAGAATCATCCTCTCTTCTCACCTGGTATGTGTTCTGTTCCTCATTTGATTTGGGTCGTATGTTTGTTTCTGATATACGTGTTGCAATCTATCTCCAAATCACATGTATATGGATAAGTTTCTTCTGTAATCTTCATCCATAGCAGTTAAATCTCACGTATATAATAACGTGACTAAGATGTGGTTTTTGAATCCGTTTTGCTCATTCTTTGATCGCAATAAAGATGCTAATCACTTTCTTTTAGTTGATCTAAGGGGTGCCTAAGAAGGAAGATTCAGATTTGGGACCTCATAAGCTTAATTAACCAATAGCTACCTCTTAGGCTTTGAATTGTTTGTAAGGGGGGTTTAATGCTGTATGTTCTTTTGTTTGTTGTGAACGTATTTACAGGGACGTCCAAAGGGTGTTACACCAAAATACAGCCTGAAGCCACTTGTGCCTAGACTCTCCGAGCTCCTTGAAATCGAGGTTAGTTTCTCCATGCATCTTCATTTATACACACCTCTCATCATCTAATTCAACTCTTTTCTGAAATGCTCTCTTTGCACCTTGTAACAGGTCAAGATGGCAAGTGATTGCATAGGTCCAGAAGTTGAGAAACTGGTGGCTGAGCTCCCAGAGAGGGGTGTTTTGCTTCTTGAAAATGTCAGATTCTATAAGGAGGAAGAAAAGAACGATCCTGAATTTGCAAAGAAGCTTGCATCACTAGCAGACCTGTATGTTAATGATGCATTTGGCACTGCACATAGAGCACATGCATCCACAGAAGGTGTCACAAAGTACTTGAAACCTTCTGTTGCTGGATTCCTCATGCAAAAGGTCTGTCATTTCTTAATCTTGATTAAGTGTAGTCAATTGGCAATCTATTTACATAAGTTTGTGTTTTCAGGAGCTTGACTACCTAGTTGGAGCTGTATCCAATCCCAAGAAGCCATTTGCTGCCATTGTTGGAGGATCAAAGGTATCAAGTAAAATCGGTGTGATCGAGTCATTGTTAAAGAAGGTTAATGTCCTTATTCTTGGTGGAGGTATGATCTTCACTTTCTATAAAGCTCAAGGCCTCAAAGTTGGATCTTCACTTGTGGAAGAAGATAAACTCGATCTTGCAAAATCACTTCTTGAAAATGCCAAGGCTAAAGGGGTGTCTCTGTTACTCCCTACTGATGTTGTAATTGCTGACAAGTTTGCTGCAGATGCCAACAGCAAGGTTTTCTTTTTTCCCTTTTCTTTTCTTTTCTTTTATTTTCTTTTTCCCCATATTGCCCTTTCCTTATTATATATATTTGCTCCATTACAGATTGTTCCAGCCAATAGTATTCCTGATGGCTGGATGGGATTAGACATTGGTCCAGATTCCATTAAGTCATTCAGTGAAACTTTGGATACTACTCAAACTGTTATCTGGAATGGACCTATGGGTGTGTTTGAGTTTGAGAAGTTTGCTGCAGGAACAGAGGTACACATACATACATACATACACTAGTGAAATTACTAAAATACCCTTAATAAACAAATGCAATGCATAATCTAAATGGGTTATATTTGTTTTGTTTCCAGGCTATTGCAAAGAAACTGGCGGAGCTTAGTGGAAAGGGGGTGACAACCATCATTGGAGGTGGTGATTCGGTTGCAGCAGTGGAGAAGGCTGGGCTAGCTGACAAGATGAGCCACATCTCGACAGGTGGCGGTGCCAGCTTGGAGCTTCTAGAAGGAAAAACACTTCCAGGTGTGCTCGCCTTGAATGACGCTTGAGCCCCTGTCTTTTGATCTTGTTTTTGGTGTTTTGAACCAGGGTCAGAAAAATGTCATAATGGAAACCAACTTTTGCGGTTTTTTGACGGTTTTAAGTTTAGAGTAGAAGTTAATAAAAAGGTCATGTGAAGGTGTGTGTGAACATATTGTGGCCTTTGTTTTTTTGAGTATTCATATGGTTCTTGAGTTGGAATCATTTTCCCTTATATGAATGACACGTTGTATTGGTGATTTGATGATGTGTCTTGTCTTGGTAGATTATGTTGCTTTATAGTTTTGTTTTATTTTCATAAAGTTTTGAAAAGGCTTTTTCAACATTCGATTAACGTAAAGGTAATTTTGATAATTTTTCTAGTTATTCTTAAAACAAATAAAAACTTAAAATATGAAAGATGGGAAATTTGGGGTTAAATGTCACAAAACACATCTAGTTTTTTAGTTTTTCTTTTTACAAATTCGAACATTGTTTTTTCTTCGTTCAATTTTGATCATTTTCTTCGGTTGCCAGATATGACATGATAATTGGTGTCAAAATTGTTTAAAAAAACAAGATATAGTGGCTTAGTGAAAACTATAATCAATTGTCAAAATTGAAAAAATGATAACATTTAGCATAAAAGAAAATATAAAAGTGAAGTCAATGTTATTGGTCAAAAAATGAGGACATGCGTTATTTGTATTGACATGCAATGAACGATCTCATAACATGTTACTTTGAAAATAGGATAATTGAATGAAGTATGGTGACAAGAGAACACACCAACATATTAATATTAGCTCAAGGAAGTGTTATCCCATGCTCCTCTTCCATATCAACACTGAGTCATCCCCTTCTTGACCAACCTTCCACTTGAAGCACTAACCATTGCACCCAAAGCCACTTGTGTTGGTTGCATCAACACATTTGACATATCAATGACATGCATCAACCTTTTTATTTATTTATTGTATCTTACACCTTTGATCGTTCTACTACATGTTCACTGCGTAGCATCCATCTTATGTGGTCAAATTTGAAACATGTCCAACATTTGTTATATTACATGCATTTGCAACAAGTCACTCCAAGATTGCAACCTATGCTATAATATTTGAACGCATGCCAACTCCTTTTAAAGTGTTTGATCACCCCTAGACCACCTAGACATCTTATTTGGTTTAATTTACACCATACAAACAACTTGAAGGTTACATTAGACTCATATCACACAAATTAGGACCTCAAATCAAAATTCAACCTTTATTCGTGTTTAACATAACATCTCGGAGTTTGAATTGCATAATCAAACAAGCTAATCCATCCAATATTTCGATCCACCAACTCATGATCAAAACCCTCTACTTATGTGCAATTCAAACCCTAATCCATCAACCAAATTGATACTCAACATGAAAATACAATTTTGTTGCCTAAGTCAGACACATAGGCACCGAAATACACTGACTTTTTAGTTGCATAAAATCGAAAAGAATCCACCCACCAAATCAAACAGTTGAAATACAAAGTCCATATGTTTATGATGCACAATCTCCATGTTTGTGCTTGTTCACATGTGCCCATAAAATTGTTGTTTGTTAAAATCAAGATGTTGGAGTTGGAGTTGAAGTTGCAACAGGAGTATCTTCTTGTGCTCCCCATTCTGTCCAAGATCCGTCATAAACCGGAACATCTGTCTTCCCAAGTCGATGGAGTCCCTACAATTACAAAATCATTTTTTGTAAAAATATACAAAATGCCATTTTTGTTTTATTGTTCAAATCCAAAGAAAAAAATCAAAATAGAATATCTCACCAATGCAAGAATGCATGCGGTGACTCCAGTGCCACATGAAGCCATAACAGGTCCCTCCAATGAGATTCCTGTAACAGTAATTTTCAAGTCATCAATGAAAAAAAATCCTTTTTTTAAAAAAAAATTTATTTCAAGAAAGTAATCTATCTTTCCCTCTAAATGTCCCAAATTTACTGCAAGACTTACTTTTTTATTAACTTTTCGATACCCAAGTGAAAAAGACACACTACCATTAAAGTTCAAATGGAATGCAATCATAACAGGGGTAAAGTGGTTAATTCATTATTCAAAATGAGTCGAATCCATATAAGGGGTTGTTTCTTTTTTACTTATGTGCTTAATGGGTTAAGCACTTATTATAGAATTGCTATACATGGTTGTTTCTATTTTACTTAATCTGGACAAAATGACTTAATGGTTTAAGAATTCAGTAACAAAAGAAGTATAATTTTGAAATTGACGAATTTACCCTCTTGTTCAAACTTTTTCTTAAGTTGGTCTGCTGATAGTAGTGTCTGTGAGCTGTCCAACATCTGTAAGAATCAAGAAACATTTATAAAAACATAGTCTTTTTATATATGTGTTTCGTTTTTACTTAATACAGAGAGAACGCCTTGATAAAAAAAAGGAAGTCAGGAAAAGGAGGATTTCACTTTTCCCCATTAATCCTAACTTTTTACAAATTTGCCCTTATTGATTTTTACTGTGATTTATAGACAATTCATGATTACCTGAGCAAAAGGAATGCACTTGCTCCCAGGCACATGGCCACTTCTTATTCCTTTTCTAGGCTCAGCTGCAACTCCATCAAACCTGAAAACAAATCAAAATTAAAAAAAAAAAAAAAACACCATTAAAGTTCATAATATATAATTAAAAATCATTAAATTTGACATTTTTTTATACCTGGCCTTTGACCGAGCATCTACATGTTGATGTGTTTGGTCTTCTGTGTTCTTTTTAACCTAAAACAATCAATAACAACAAATACATCATAAAATGGGCCCAAAAAACAAACTGAAATGAATTTACAAAAAAAAAAAAAAAAAACAACAAATTTAATCCAACAAACCTGTTCAAGTGTCCATACAAGATGTGGTTGATATTTTGTTTGAAATGTAACTGGACCAACCTGCCAAAAAAAAAGAGATCAATTCCTAATAACTTTGATACAGAAAAAAATTATATAAACTTGGTTTATATAAATATATTATGTGAAATTTATGGACTTACAGCTTGGCCATGGTATACTTTTTCTATTGCCTCGCTGGCAGCACTAGCTTTCAATATAGCATCACTTGAAGCACTCGATTCAACATCAAAACCTGAAGCTCTCCACATAGGAAGGCCTCCATCTAACACCCATACTCTATCATGTCCAAAAACTCGAAACATCCTATACAATTTTATGATGACATCAGCATGATGACATAAGCCCTAACCCATAGCAGGTAGTGTAGGCCCCATTTGTTACACGTGGCATGACATGTCATAACTCATAACTCAGAACAGAACATGTTGTACTGTGTTTGGTGGATCAATGTGTAAAAGACAAAAATGCCCTCATAGTTTTAAGGAAATGAAACTTACCACCAGACACGAGCAGCACTGAAGATCCCCTTACCATCATAAACAACAACTCCATCTTTGTTTTCAATACCAAGAGCAGAAACAGCAGCAGCAAATGCTTCTTCAGATGGCAACATGTGTGGCAGCTGAATTAAAGGTTCCATATTTTCAGTTTTACTTCAAAAGAAAACACAGAAAAGGATTGAAAGATAAGTGTCTCACATTAGTAGTGCGATCAGATATCCCATCTACATCAAAGAAAAGAGCACCAGGAATGTGTGCAACCTGTTGAGACCCCATTTGAACAATATTAGCAAGTGATCTTAGTATCTTACAAGTGTTTGATAAAATGCCACATGAAGTTCAGAGATCAAAATACGTACTTGATACTCTTGAAGTGGATTTCTTTGTTCATCAGGCATGTACCAGGATGCATCCAGTACCTTCATATCAGGCTCACGAAGATTGGCATGAAGCCAGTCAACTGAAACAACAGGCTCAGAAGTTGACATGGACTGTGTTGAGAAAGGAGAGGTAGATCCAACCATGGTGGAAGCCATGTCACTACGAACTAAGGTCTGCCTCCTGTACACCGATTGAGATGGGAAAGCCCACGAATGAAGGGGTTTCTTCTGAAAATGAAGAAAATAGCTACATGAGGTAACTGCAATGGTTACGAACCTACTAAGTTTGCATTCAAAAAGTGATGGATTAAACATTTTCCATCTAATTTACCAAAAAAATGGTACGAAATCCAACCTATTAGAAGAAGATTGGATTATGTTATGAGACAATCGACAACTATCGCCGATTGAATTAGAAAAAAAAAATCCAATTAACTACTGATATGAAATGATTCCCAACCTACCAGCAATAATTACAAGCGGAAGACAAATCAACAGAGCAAATAACTAAATTCGGATATGTTAATATGATCAAAAGCGGATACTTACGAAGAAAAGGGGCGCTAATTTTTGGGGTTTTTGGTTGAAGGCGAAAGACGAGACGAAACGATGTGCAAAGAGAGTTCTTGAAAGAAAGGCGGATGCCATTTGATCAGAAACCGAGAGAAGATTCTATAAACACCATATATGAACAAGCGGAATGCGAAATTGAGAAGCCCCTTTTGTAATCGGTTGATCAAACAGTTGATGATCAACGTAGCAGCGGTGTTTCACTCTTTATCTCGCCACTCCACCCAAAGCAGACTTGTTTTTGGTATGATGATGAATTGATGATGAAGAAAAGGGTTTGCAACCTGGCCCCTGTATTTTTGAGTTTTTGTTACGATTCTTTCTTTTTAGAGTAAACTATAGGAACGGTCACTTAGTTCTTTGTCTTAACTTGTTATTCACTTTGATATAGGATTAATGATTTAAAAATAAAAATACTAAAATTAATATGTATCCGATCATATGATGAGATGTTATGATGTCTTTTCTCGGTTAATGTCGTTACAACCAATATTATGACAAACAAATAGTACTTAATTTGATTTTGGATTATTTATAATGTAATCAATATGTTATTAAATTTATATTTATATAATTGGTAAGTTATTGTTTTTTGGTTTCATTATAACATTGCATTTCAATCGGGTAATTTTGTCATATATAGACATAATGTTAGAGTCTGATAAATGAAAGTTTTTTTTGTCACATGTTACATTCCCATTCAATTTGGCAAATGTTATTTTGTAGTTATTTTGAATAAATTTCTTTTCCATATATTATTTTATTGGTTTTTCTATTTTAATAAATTCTACACAATATTTTAATGTAAAAATTACAATAAATATATCAATTTCATTAAAGGACTTACCTTTTTATTTCAAAATTCTCAAATTAAAGCTCATTAGTTTATTTTGTTTATTTATTTAACTTTAAAAGAAAAAAAAATCAATTTTAATAATTTATTATTTTTTTTATTTTCTTGTAAATCTAAAGTTCTTAAATATTTATATATTTATATTAATTTTTTTTAATTAACCTATGTAATACATGGGTCTTACACCTAGTAGACTTATTATATCAGCCAATTGTGTCATATTGAATGTGATGCTGAGTTGACACCCATCATTATAATAGTTAGTAAAGGGTATAACGGATGCCCTTAGTATATAACTTATTATTAAACAACAAAATTTTGTTAGGTACACAAAACACCAAATATTCTATAACCAAAACACGTCTCATTATAACTAATTATGTAACTTAAATTATTCAAATCGTAAAAATATGTTTGTGTTCTTGGAGTATTTTTTTTTTCTAACGGATGGCGGTATCTCAGATAAAGTTCTATTAATATAAATAATTAATATAATTACACGTTGGAATGCCCCACCTATGAAAATAAAAATATCCTTTTGACAGCCTAGAGATGAAAACAACCTATCTATTACAAAGTAAACAAATATAGGATGAAAGAACAAGCTCTAACCTCTAATTCAAATAGATAAAAAAACTTATATACAACAAAACAAAACAAAATCATAAAGACAAAGAGAAAAACAAATATTAGATAAATAGTCAAGACGGTGTTCAGTGACAATATCTTCATTTTATTACGTTTAGGAAAAAAAAAAAGATCTTTAATGACCTACTTTCCAATACTTTTCTTATAGATATAAATTACTAATTTCCAATAAGACAACACAAAAGTATAAAATGCTTAATTGATACAAAATATGGTGGACTTTATCTAAAAAGATAAATGTATTTTATATTTTATATATTTTATCCATAAAATATTATGAAAAATAATACTTTTATTCGTTGTTTATGTCAACTCTTATCTTCTTAGACTTATTTCTACAAATTAAATTATTTCTAACATCAATTATTTTTAGGTTCCTTATACTCTTGTGCCCATTGATGGTAATAGAAACAAAAAAACAGATATCTTTCAGTCATTTAATAAAGGGAATATGACTTAGGAAGGTAATTAACTTTTCGATATGTTCACATCTGGGTAACTATCTTTTTTTTGTACAAATCTAGGTAACAAACTTGTTGGAAGTGTTCACATATGACCATTATGACCTGCTATAGCAGGTTAAATCCTAAATGTGAACGGTTTCAACAAGTTCGTTACCTAGATGTGTACAAAAAAAAATAGTTACCCAAATATGAACAAAACGAAAAGTAAAAATTAAATTACACGAATGGTCCCTGTGGTTTAGGGGAATTTGTGTTTTTGGTCCCTAACTTATTTTTTTTAACTTGGATGGTCCCTATTGTTTATTTTTGTTGCGTGTTTGGTTCCTGTCTTACCTAATGAGACTATTGTGCCTTATTAATTTATTTTTTAATTAATTTTCTTATTTATGTATGTATTTTTTGTATATTTAAAAAAATTAATAGACCACCCTACTGTTTATTTTTTAATTAATTTATTTTTTTTAACTCGAATGGTCCCTACTGTTTATTTTTGTAACGCGTTTGGTTCATGTCTTACCTAAAAAGACTATTTTACCCTTATTAATTGTTTTTAATTAATTTTCTTATTTATATATTTATTTTTTATATATTTACAAAAATTAATATACCCCACATATCTGTATCTCCTCACCGTAATCCTGAAACCACATTTGAGAAATTTAATTTGAGTCTTACCGGTCACCATCTCATCTCTCATCCTCCCAAACTTCTATTTCTTTTCCATCTTTAGTAACATCGTTGTCTTCACCATCCTTCTTTTTTTGGTACTTCAACTCTAGCGAACCAACACCATAACCTACAGTCTCTTCATCTTTAGTGGGTTGCGGTATTGATTCGACAGAGTTAAAAGACCGAAAAAAGAAGTGATGATGAAGACGTCAACATCACTAAAAATGGAAAATAAATAGAAGTTGAGAAGGATGAGAGACGGGATGGTGAGGAGATACATATATGCGGGGTCTACTAATTTTTCTTAAATACATAAAGCATAAGTACATAAACAAGAAAATTATTTAAAAAAATAAATTAATAAGGGCACAATAGTCTTTTTAGGTAAGACAGAGACCAAGCTCATAACAAAATTAAACAGTAGGGACCATCCGAGTTAAAAAAATAAATTAATTAAAAAATAAATATTAGGGATCATCCGAGGAGATACAAATATGTGTGGTCTATTAATTTTTTTAAATATGTAAAAAATAAATACGTAAATAAAAAATTAATTAAAAAATAAATTAATAAGGGCACAATAGTCTTTTTAGGTAAGATAGGGACCAAACACGCAACAAAAATAAACAGTAGGGACCATCCAAGTTAAAAAAATAAGTTAGAGACCAAAAATACAAATTCCCCCAAACCACAGGGACCATTCGTGTAATTTAATTTTTACTTTTCGTTTTGTTCATATTTGGGTAACTATTTTTTTTGTACACATCTAGGTAACGAACTTGTTGAAAGCGTTTACATCTAGGATTTAACCTGCTATAACAGGTCATAATGGTTATATGTGAACACTTCCAACAAGTTTGTTACCTAAATGTGTACAAAAAAAATATAGATACCCAGATGTAAACATACCGAAAAGTTAGTTACCTTCATAAGTCATATTCCCTTTAATAAAATATCATATATGGATATAGCTATCTTTTAATATTTTATAACAAAATAACCATATAAATTGGACAAAACTGCAAATTTGGTCCTTGTGGTTTTTAAAAACCTTTGGATGGGGTTCAAAAAGTTTCCAACTTACATGGAAGGTCCAAAATCAAGGTTTTTCTGGGTTTTTGGTCCAAAAAAACTTAAAAAGACGATTATGCCCTTTTATTTTCTTTTTTGTATTTTTTATAACTATTCTAATAGTGTTTTAATTAAAAAATAAAGAAAAAAGAAAAAAGTATCCCCCACCCCCACCCACCCTCTCTCTCTATCTCTCTCTCTCTCTTCGTCTTTCTCTCTCTCTCTCTCATCTCTCTCTCTCTCAAAAGAAAATTGATATCTCAAAATTGAACCACCTGTGGATTCATTCTCGCCGCCACCGAAACCACCGGAGCCGTCAATAACCCTACTTTCGGAACTGTGGGCAAAGAAATTGAAGAACAAGAAGTTCAAAAGTGAAGCCTAAACTAAGATGAAGCATCCCACCATCTCCTATTTCTTTCCCCCACCATTTTTCATAAACTCATATCTACAAGCTTTTCTTTCAATTTGAATCTGCATTTGGATCGAGATTTGCAGGTTTGTGAGTTTTTCATCATCAATTTCTGGGTTTTGCATCATTGTTTGTGTGTTTATTGTGTTGTATGTGTATGAATGTGTTGAAGAAGATGAAGTGATTATTACAGGAACCCATAAATGATTATTACATCAGCAGGGGTGATGAAGGCTCTGTATCCATAGACGGTTCTTCTTTAGAAAGATGTGAGAGAAGAAACCCATAGCATATGGTCGTCGATGACTAGTTCATGAGTGTGTTCAGGTAGATGATAATATGTGTGAGAGAGAGAAAGAAGGGTGACTAGAAGCTCTGATTGTGATGACGGGATTGTTCCGATAATGCTTAAGGTGTGATTAGGGCTTGGAAACCCTCAATTGGACCTTAATTCCTCACATTCGATGTCGTGTCCGTCATTAATAAACGTGGAAGGTAATATTATCATTTCTTGAATCTCCCTTCTCTTCTTCTTAGTTGATTGCTCATGTACGACATCCTTCTGAAGATGATGTTCCTAGGAAGAAGAGACAGGTAAATGAAGAGAATATTAATAAAATGTTGGATTTCATTTTCACCACCACCAGTGATGATAAACAACAGGTATGGACAAGTCTAATGCCCCGAAAGCCTACTTGTTCGTGTCACTTTTCTCAAATGAAGATGACAGATGGTGTTTATGAAACTCATATGCAGGTGACCAAGGAGGTGTCGATATTTCCGATTCTAATTGTATTGTGATGATTCATGGTGCCTTGGAAGCTTTAATGTTTCGTAAATAATGTGTGTATGCAGTTTAAATTGCAGGTGAAGTGAGGTGAGGTGAGGAAGATGGGGAAGAGAGAGAGAGGTGAGAGAGAGAGAGAGAGAACCGTGGGTGGGAGATAATTGAGAGAGAGAGAGAGAGAGGAGAAAGAGAGAGAACGGTGGGGTGGGAGATAATTCTTTTTTTCTTTTTATTTTTAAAATAAAAAAGTCTTAGAATGATTATAAAAATGCAAAAATGAAAATAAAATGGCAAAACCGTCTTTTCAAATTATTTTGGACCAAAATCACAGTAAATTCTTGATTTTGGACGGTCCATGCAAGTTGAAAACTTTTTGGATCCTATCCAAAGTTTTTTGAATACCACAGGGACCAAATTTGGAGTTTTGTCTATAAATTGTTTAAAAGGTTGTAAATTTTAGATTTTTTGTTTTACAAAATACTTCCTATTTTTAACTGCGAATCGCAATATATGAAAAGTCACAACATTAGGTAGATAAAATAAATAGAAAAATATAAACAAATAGGTAGATAAAATAAATAGAAAAATATAAACAAATGATAATATAGTTTTTTTTTTTTTTGAAAAGAATATACTCACGGCAAATAAACCTTCATGACCACAAAAACAAAAAAGCAATAACTGGATTAGAACTCGGGTAGATAGATATCATCCACATCTCCCAAAATGTTTTACTTCTTCTAACAAATTTTGTTTTCATAAATATTTTTTTATTCAATCGAAAGATTTTCCAACCTCACAAAAATAAAATGAATATCATGATTTTTTTTAACGAATTCATAGCTAAAATTTACGAGTTTTTTTTTTGTCTTCGTGGCAAAAATACATATTCATATAAATTTCTAGACTTTTTTTTATTTATTTAAACTAAAGTAATCATTTTATGAAAGATGAACGACCACTTTCAATAAGTTTTTCAATGGATAACTCACCAAATAAAAAGTGGGGTAATTACAAATCTAGCCTTTTTTTAATTACTTATCAAAAAATAGCCAAAAAATACCACTTAGTCAAAAATAGCCCACAAAATAGTAGTCAACTTATGGTTGACTACGGTCAACGCCGTTGACTGCTATTTTAGATCGAAAAGTAATCTTTCGTGCTAATGGTCTACTGTTTCTGTAACGTCCCGTCTCTGGTATGTTGTTTTCATGTTTATTTATTTAGAAGTTTTCCGGAGGGACTCGGCGAGTCTATAGCCCGACTCGTCAAGTAGAGACGGGATTTCGAGTACGTGTAAGTCGGCGACTCGACGAGTCCATATTCGGGACTCGGCGAGTCCGCCTGTCTGGAAGAAACCCTAAATCCTCGGGTTTGCTCACTATTTAAGCAATGATATGTGCCCCAAACTCGCCTCTTTCACCCTCAGAGAGCCTGTGAGCAACCCTAAACCATTCCTTGTTTGATTAAAGTGTTTTGTGTGGATTCTTGAAGGTTTGAAGAAGAAAAAGAAGAAAGGACCAAAAAGAAGAGGTGTAGAGCAAAGATTCAAGGTCAAAATCAGAGTTCATTGAGGTATTTCTCGGAATCATTCTATTTTGTGCTTAAAACCTCCATTGGAACACCTCTAAGGCTAGTTTAATGTATTTTCCAAGCTTTATAGTTGTATGGATGCCTTGATGGGTCGAGATATCCCTAGATCTGTTCATTTAGGAGTTGTAGAGCCCTGATCTATTGCCTTTTTGAAGTTGCTTTGCATGAGAACCCTAGATCTAGCCTTTATTATGTTTTTTTGAGCCTTTTAATCTTCATGGATGCTTATGGGCACGTAAAGATAGAATCTTTACGTGTTAATCGAGCCTAAGGAGCCCAGATCTACAAGTTATATGCGCTGGATTCAAGCAGAATCGAGTTTATGGTAACTGCATGCATGCGACTCGGCGAGTCGTTCTTCGGACTCGGCGAGTCGAGCCGCGAGTCCTCGATTTTCCCCTTTTTTAGTGATTCCGAGTGGGGACCAGTGAGTAGTGGAATGGACTCAGTGAGCTGGGGTCAGACTCAGTAATGGAGGGACTCGACGAGCTGTTCATACAACTCGGCGAGTCCAAGGCAACCTTCTTAGTTCAAGAACAACTCGTCGAGTTGTTCATACAACTCGGCGAGTCGGATGCAGATAGCCTGAGTTCTAGAATCGAAAGAAAACTCGTCGAGTTGATGTCATACTCGACGAGTAGCAGCGAACAGGGTTGAGAAGTGAGAGTAGGGACTCGGCGAGTTGGCGGCCCAACTCGGCGAGTCAGGTCACTTGTAAGTTGACTTTGACCGAGAGAGTTGACTTTGGCCAGGGGTAAAAGAGTCATTTTACCCCAATACAATTATTAGTATTTGATTGAGTGTTTTTGTGGAATTATAGCCGGGGAGATACCGGAGCAGCAGCAGATAGCTTCCAGAGCCATACACTCAGCAGCCAGTTCACGAGGTGAGTTCCCTTCCAGTAGGAACGGGTCTAAGGCCATAATGTCAGCCCGTTCAATTAGTAATAGTTTCCGGACCTCGGTCTGATGCAGTAGTTAGTATGTTTGATGCCTTCGTGGCTCAGACAGGTTTGCATGTTATGTGTTCCGGGTTATGGCCCGAAGCAGTATGCAGTATATGTTGTTGTGTTAGTTGATATGTTTATGCTATGCTATGTTCAGTAGTTCCGGACTTCTGTCTGATGCAGTCAGTTTCGGACTTCGGTCCGATGCAGGAGGCAGGGCCTCAGTAGTTCCGGACTTCGGTCCGATGCAGAGGGCAAGGCCCTGGTTAGTTCCGGACTTCGGTCCGATGCAGTGGGCAAGGCCTAGTAATTGTTATATGTTTGTATGGTATGTGGTAATTTAGGGGAGCTCACTAAGCTTCGTGCTTACAGTTTCAGTTTTGGTTTCAGGTACTTCCGCAAGTAAAGGGAAGAGCTCGGGATGATGGCATCGCACACACCACCACTTCAGTTTTTGTCTTGGGAGATTGTTTTGATAATTAGTTTGATTTGATACAGTTGTATCACGACATTTTATTATGGTTTGAGATATTTGACGTATGGTTTTATGATATGACGTTCAGCATATGATTTTTATTATTATTAAAACAATTTTTTTTTGAGTTGTATTTTGGGATGTTACAAGTTGGTATCAGAGCCTTGGTTTAAGGGATTCGGATACACTCTCGGGTGTGTCTGAACTCAAACTAAGGGAAAGATAAAAAGATTTTCAAAAGAATTTTTTTTTGAAAAGCGCTTAGAAAGAAAAGAGTTTTGAAAACAAGATAAGGGTGTGGTGCATGCGATCAGCCGAGCTCAAGTAAGTACTCCCAAATTACCCATACAAGTTTATATTATGATTAATTGTTTCAGTTTCAGTAGAACAATATGCTAGTATAGGACTAAGGATCTAGGGGATGCCTTATGTGCCTGCTTTGTGTGTTCCAGCTTTATGACAATTGCATGTTAGCACCAAGTAGACAACAGTAGGATAGCTTGTTTAGGTTATGCATGATAGCACGAGCTTAGCATTGTATGCTAGTACAGTTTCTCATTACGAGGATAGAATTGTTTGAGTAGTTCCGTGTCCGAATGCTACTTGCTTTGTGCTTTGTGGGACTCTGAATGATGGGAGTTAGCCGTTAGGTGAATGCGCCACATCACATGTGAACGGCGTTGAATAATCTCAGAGTGTTGGATTTGGCCCTACTGCGTAGCTCTTGTTTAAGTCTAACCGTTGTGGGGACGAGTTCTATACTCAAAGGATTATCTGAGCCTTGCCACATGTGATGAAATTCATGTAATGACTAATTGGCATCACAAGGAGGCCTTCAGCAGCTGAGGACTGGTAAGGATTGAGTCAGATATTTCCCTAGGGCAAGCCTAGGATGAGTGTAGTAGAGATCAGCAGCAGTAGTAGTGGTCGGGTGGAGTCGAGGCAGTTCTTGAGGAAAGTACGGATAGATGTGGAAGGTAGTAGGGGCCCATACTACTGGAAGCAGAGGATCTGTACTCGAATCAAGGAAGGCCGAGATGAAACCGGAGGGTCTGTATTAGTAGTGATCCCTCGAGAAATATCAGTGTTTCTGACATTTATCTTAATGTGTTTTCAGAATGGTGGTTTTACGCTCTAGACCAGCAGGCGGCAGTTCAGGTGCCGGAGGAGGATCGGGATCAGGCTCAGGAGCCAAACAGTTGGATGAGCAGACCAGAGAGTTCTTCACTTCAGAAGTCACTCGTATCATTCTTGAGCAGACTCCAGTGATCTTTGGTTCGATCAAGGAGGGTATACTAGAGTTGATGGAGGAGAAGTTAGGCACCTTTCGTGCTGAGGTGGCGGCCATGATGGGGTCGCGCACGCTTACTTTCAGGGAGTTCCGGGCATGTGGAGCTCCAGACTACCACGGGGCGCGGGACCCCATAGCGAGTACTAGATGGTTGGCGGATGTGGCCAACGCATTCTGTTCGAGCAGGTGTCCCGAGGGGGACAAGGTCAGATTGGCGTCCTGTCTTCTGAAGGACAGGGCACGGGATTGGTGGGAGGAGGTTGGACATGCCATTGGAGATGATGCAGCGTTAGATGCCATGACCTGGGCTAATTTCTCTACCAAATTCAGGGCAGAGTTTGCACCGGTTATTGAGGTGCAACAGTTAGCCAGGGAGTTTCAGGACCTCACCCAGACTACAGAGACCGTGGCGGAGATCACCGCCAAGTTCAGGGAGAGGACTCTTCTCGTTCCTCAGTATGCAGCTGACGAGGAAATGAAGAAGGCCCGTTATCATGAGATGCTACGGAGTGATATTCGCCAGTTTGTGAGCCGGTCCAGCTGTAAAACGCTGGATGACATGATTGCTAGGGCTCAGGAGAGGGAGATTGACCTTGAGATGGAACGGAAGAGGAAGCCGGAGGCGGTTTCGGGTACAGGTAGTTCGGGCAAAAAGCCCAAGGTTTCAGATCACAGATCCAGGAGTCATCAGAGCCACGGTCGATGTGGCAAGTGTGGGAGATTGCACGAAGGGGTGTGCAAGGCAAGGAGCTCCGGCTGCTACAAGTGCGGTCGGACTGGGCATTTGAGCAGAGATTGTACAGCCCCTGCTACCGCCATTGCGACATCAGATCTGATTTGCTTTCAGTGCAATCAGAGGGGACATAAAAAAGTCCCAGTGTCTAAGTTTAGCTGCAGCGGGGAAGGTGGCGGCACCTGCCCCTGCTACCTTTAGGATTACAGATGACCGTCAGGGCCGAGCCGAGGCGCCAGTGGCGAAGAGTAGAGCTTTTCAGATGACAACAGAGGAGGCGCGATCGACTCCTGATGTGGTGACGGGTATGTATCTTCCCTTCATCTCTATATTTATTATTGATTATTGCTTATGGTTATATGTTTTGTATAGGGTCGTTCTCTGTGAACGGCATTTCTGCTACAATATTATTTGATTCGGGGGCTACCCGATCGTTTGTATCGCTAGCGCTTAGCAAGAGATTTAGTAGAGCTCCAGGGGAGCTGGAGTGTCCACTAGAGGTTGAGATAGCAGACGACAGGACCGTGAGGTTTGCTAGGGTGCACAGAGGATGCTCTCTTCAGTTGTTCGACGAGCAGTTTCCGGTGGATTTGGTCCCTATTCCCCTGCGAGGGAATAAAGTTATAGTGGGCATGGATTGGTTGAGCCCCAATGGGGGCGGTGATAGATTGTGAGCTGCAATTAGTGAGGGTTGGCACTCCCAGTGGGGGAAAGTTAGTGATTCAGGGAGAGAGGCTACAACGCGGACCAGTTATGTGTTCAGCAGCGAGAGCGAGACGTTATTTTCAGCAGAGTTGCGCCGGTTATGTAGCTTATGTCTTGGAAGCCCGGGAGAAGGGCAAGACGACAGTTGACGATGTTCCGGTGGTGCGAGACTTCCCGGATGTATTTCCAGAGGATTTACCGGGAATACCTCCTGAGAGACAGGTCGAGTTCGGGATCGACCTAATTCCTGGTGCGGCTCCGATAGCTAAGGCACCGTACCGGTTAGCTCCCCCCTGAGATGCAGGAGTTGTCTACGCAGCTGCCAGAGTTGCTAGACAAGGGTTTTATTCGGCCGAGTAGTTCACCTTGGGGAGCGCTGATCCTGTTTGTGAAAGAGAAGGATGGGTCGCACCGTATGTGTATAGACTACCGGGAGTTGAATAAGGTAACGGTGAAGAACCGTTACCCCCTCTCGAGGATAGACGATTTGTTTGATCAGCTTCAGGGGGCATCTTGGTTCTCCAAGATCGATTTACGCTCCGGATATCACCAGATGCGGGTCAGAGGCGAAGATGTGCAGAAGACTGCTTTCAGGACCCACTATGGTCATTTCGAGTTCGTGGTGATGCCTTTTGGGCTCACTAATGCTCCAGCCGCGTTCATGGATCTCATGAATCACGTATGCAGACCGATGCTGGATCAGTCTATGATAGTATTCATAGATGATATCTTGGTGTATTCCAAGACTCAGGAGCAGCATGAGGAGCACCTGAGGGAGGTGCTAGAAGTTTTGAGGAAGGAGAGACTTTTCGCGAAGTTCTCCAAGTGCGAGTTCTGGTTGCGTGAGGTGCATTTCCTTGGTCACCTCGTCAACCAGAAGGGTATTTAGGTAGATCCGGCCAAGATAGAGGCCGTGATGCAGTGGGAGGTCCTGAAGTCTCCATCCGAGATTCGCAGCTTCCTAGGTTTGGCAGGGTATTACAGGAGATTCATTCAGGATTTCTCCAAGATAGTAGTACCGCTCACCCGACTGACCAAGAAGTCGGTGGTGTTTCGTTGGGGGCCTGAGCAGCAGGCGGCGTTTGAGACCCTCAGGCAGAGATTGTGCGAGGCTCCGATCCTTACCCTGCCAGAGGGAGTAGAGGAATTTGTAGTCTATTGTGATGCCTCAATCACAGGTATGGGAGCAGTATTGATGCAGCGAGGCCATGTGATAGCTTACGCCTCGAGATAATTGAAGCCTCACGAGGCTAACTATCCTACCCATGATTTAGAGTTGGGGGCGGTGGTGTTTGCCCTCAAGATTTGGAGACATTACCTCTATGGGGTCCGTTCTACCATTTACACGGATCATAAGAGCTTAAGGTACCTTATGGATCAGCCGAATCTAAACATGAGGCAGAGACGGTGGTTGGATGTGCTGAAGGATTATGATTGTGAGATCCTTTACCATCCAGGGAAGGCCAACATAGTGGCCGATGCCCTAAGCCGCCAGGCGACAGCAGCCCCCATCAGAGACTTATGTCTGAGGATGACGATGATTACTCCGTTGTTGGAGCGGATCAGAGAGGCACAGGTTGAGGGCCTCAAGGAGGAAAGGCAGAAGTGCGAGAGGATAGTGGGCCGAGTAGCTTCGTTTGATTATGATAGTCGAGGGTTGTTGACTCTTCATGGGAGAGTGTGGGTACCGTACTGGGACAGAGTACGCCAGGTGCTGATGGATGAGGCTCATAAGTCTCGATTTTCTATCCACCCAGGGGCGACGAAGATGTATAGAGATCTTCGACTCGATTACTGGTGGCCTTGCATGAAGTGGGATGTCGCCTGGTATGTAGAGAGGTGCCTGACCTGCAGGAAGGTCAAGGCAGAACACCAGAGGCCTCACGGCAAGATTCGGCCGTTAGACATTCCCATGTGGAAATGGGAGGACATCACCATGGATTTTATCACCAAGCTTCCCAGGAGCGCACGTGGGGTAGACTCGATTTGGGTAATAGTGGATCGATTGACGAAGAGTGCTCATTTTATACCGATCCAGGAGAGCATATCGGCGGAAAAGTTAGCCGACATCTATGTGCGGGAGGTAGTGGCACGTCATGGAGTGTCGGTATCGGTGGTGTCAGACCGAGACGTCCGTTTTACATCTAGATTTTGGAAGCGGTTTCACGACGAGATGGGTACTCGTCTCCATTTCATCACCACTTTCCACCCTCAGATAGACGGGCAGAGCGAGAGGACGATTCAGACTCTCGAGGACATGCTCCGGGCATGTGTCCTAGACTTCGGTGGCAGTTGGGATACGTATCTTCCGTTAGCGGAATTTTCGTATAACAACAGTTACCATGCGAGTATTGATCGACCTCCCTTCGAGATGCTCTATGGGAGGAAGTCAGGACCCCGATTTGTTGGGGCGAGGTCGGTCAGCGAGTCATTGGGAGCACCGAAGTGGTGCTCAAGACGACCGAGTTGATTCAGCAGGTTCGTAGTAGACTGCAGACTGCGCAGAGTCGGCAGAAGAGATACGTCGACAGGAGGCGTTCAGACTTGGAGTTCCAGGTGGGCGATATGGTCCTCTTGAAGGTCTCACCCTGGAAGGGTGTCATCAGGTTCCGGAAGAGGGTCAAGTTAGGCCCCAGGTTCATTGGTCCTTTTAGGATTTTGGCCCGGGTTGGATGGGTTGCGTATCGGTTAGATCTTCTGGCGGAGC
This sequence comes from Lactuca sativa, assembly GCF_002870075.4. Classification (NCBI taxonomy): domain Eukaryota; kingdom Viridiplantae; phylum Streptophyta; class Magnoliopsida; order Asterales; family Asteraceae; genus Lactuca; species Lactuca sativa. The sequence goes on from NC_056629.2 coordinate 198,777,555, forward strand.
TTAGCTAGATTCACAACACTTTCCATGTTTCCCAATTGAGGAAGTGTTTGGTGGACGAGTCAGCGGTGGTGCCCCTGGAGGACATTCAGGTCGATAGCGGCCTGAATTATATTGAGAGGCCGATAGCGATCTTGGATCGGAAGACGAAGATCTTGAGGAACAAGGTGGTTGAGTTAGTGAAGGTACAGTGGCAGCACCAGAAGGGGGCTGAGTGGACGTGGGAGGCTGAGGAGGAGATGAGAGAGCACTACCCGGAGTTGTTTGCAGATTCAGCCGTAGCAGACTTCGAGGACGAAGTATGAGTCAAGTGGGGGAGAATTGTAACGTCCTGTCTCTGGTATGTTGTTTTCATGTTTATTTATTTAGAAGTTTTCCGGAGGGACTCGGCGAGTCTATAGCCCGACTCGTCGAGTAGAGACGGGATTTCGAGTACGTGTAAGTCGGCGACTCGACGAGTCCATATTCGGGACTCGGCGAGTCCGCCTGTCTGGAAGAAACCCTAAATCCCCGGGTTTGCTCACTATTTAAGCAATGATATGTGCCCCAAACTCGCCTCCTTCACCCTCAGAGAGCCTGTGAGCAACCCTAAACCATTCCTTGTTTGATTAAAGTGTTTTGTGTGGATTCTTGAAGGTTTGAAGAAGAAAAAGAAGAAAGGACCAAAAAGAAGAGGTGTAGAGCAAAGATCCAAGGTCAAAATCAGAGTTCATTGAGGTATTTCTCGGAATCATTCTGTCTTGTGCTTAAAACCTCCATTGGAACACCTCTAAGGGTAGTTTAATGTATTTTCCAAGCTTTATAGTTGTATGGATGCCTTGATGGGTCGAGATATCCCTAGATCTGTTCATTTAGGAGTGGTAGAGCCCTGGTCTATTGCCTTTTTGAAGTTGCTTTGCATGAGAACCCTAGATCTAGCCTTTATTATGCTTTTTTGAGCCTTTTAATCTTCATGGATGCTTATGGGCACGTAAAGATAGAATCTTTACGTGTTAATCAAGCCTAAGGAGCCCAGATCTACAAGTTATATGCGCTGGATTCAAGCAGAATCGAGTTTATAGTAACTGCATGCATGCGAATCGGCGAGTCGTTCTTCGGACTCAGCGAGTCGAGCCGCGAGTTCCCGATTTTTCCCCTTTTTGAGTGATTCCGAGTGGGGACCAGTGAGTAGTGGAATGGACTCAGTGAGTCGGGGTCAGTCTCAGTAATGGAGGGACTCGAGGAGCTGTTCATACAACTCGGCGAGTCCAAGGCAACCTTTTTAGGTCAAGAACAACTCGTCGAGTTGTTCATACAACTCGGCGAGTCGGATGCAGATAGCCTGAGTTCTAGAATCGAAAGGAAACCCGTCGAGTTGATGCCATACTCGACGAGTAGCAGCGAACAGGGTTGAGAAGTGAGAGTAGGGACTCGGCGAGTTAGCGGCCCAACTCGGCGAGTAAGGTCAACTGTAAGTTGACTTTGACCGGGAGAGTTTGATGGGTTTTAGGCATAAGAACAATCCTATATGCTCATACAAACCCTAATGCTTGGATCTAGGTTTCTCTGTTGTACATGCTTTAAATCCAAGACTAATAAACTTAGATCTAACATATTATAAACTGAATTAGGGTTTAGAGAATTACCTTTGATTGTTATATAGCAATAACAATCAATTCCTTGCTTGGATTGGCCTTAGAAAGCTTAGTGCCTCAAGTGCTGCACCTCTAATGGAGTCACAAACACCATATGCAACTTGGATGAAGAGGAGAAGAAAGGAGGCTGCCCAAAAACGACTAGAAACCCTAGAGAATCAGTTATCCACGTTTTTGGAGCCTAAGGGGTCCTTTATATACTTGTGTGGGCTGCTAGGGTTTCAGTCAAAACCCTAATGGACAGCTTAAACTCTAAGCAGCCCATGGAACTTTCTGGATAAGGCCATGGACGAAAATATGATGGGCTTCCATCATAATTTCGTTCACCCCTTATTCCTTTAGCATTCCTTAGCCCAACAACTCAATTATCCAATAATTGCAGTCCAGTCCCCTAAATTTAATTAATCTCTTTTAGCCACAAAATTAATTATCAAATAATTCTTGACTAATATTAATTAAACAATATGATTTCTCCTTTAATATATTATTCTCATAATACATTAATAAATCATATTTAAACCCTTCTCTCCTTAAATCATCCTACATATTGCTATGGTGTAGGCAACCTAAAAGGACCATGCTCATAATCGGGTCAAGTACATACCAAAATAGTTATGGACTTAGACACTAATCCAACAGTCTCCCACTTGGATAAGTCTAATAACTATTTTCCGTATGACTTCAGAACCTGATGAGCAATCATAGCTTTCAAAAGCCGCTGTCAACTCTGATCTTATCAGATAGCGTGTCCTCTAGATAAGGGATCATATATTTCTCCATTCTCAAGATATCGTATAGACATAAGACATGAATCTTAATCATTCTCTCTATATTGTTTCCCGACTTCTGATTTATGACGACTGATAAGAGACTACAATTAAACACATCAACTTAGTCCCGGCTTGGCCAAGCGCTTAGGTGTCATCACTAAATCATCGAGAGGTCCACATATATCACTTTTATCCCACTTTGGGTAAAAGGAATGGATAAACTTCGACTCAAATGCTCGCTTGCATTTACTGATCGAATCACACACAACAATAAGTTTTATGACACCAAGTTACTGGTGCGTTTACTTATTATCAATGTGTAACCGACCAACAAATAACAACTCACATGTCTCGGTTTCAAGAATATACAATATTAACGTCTCACTAATCACTCGTGATAAAACCATGAAGTGATCCAAGTGAGCGTGGGTTTAATCCAATACTCTAATCTTATCAAAGCACTCATGAACTTTGCAGCAAACTTGTGCCATGTCTAAACACTTCAGACAATCTACAGACAGATTCATGACAATCTTTATTCATACCTACTCCCAACGTATGACCGACTGTGGATGTTTTGAATAACCTAGTTATTCTGGAAGTCAAAACATGCAAACTGAAACATGACAATAATACTTAATCCTATATGGCCCCGAACTTGTGAGCGTAAATAAAACACTTCTATTTATCCACCATATTGATCACTCATTATTTATCATTTAATGTTTCGAATAATCAACTCATTACTTGAATTACAACAACAATTGTCCCATGCTCTAAGAATGCACACTTTGTTTCCTATGGTCCATGCTTTGTGAAATAGAACAATTGAAAACTTTTCCAATGATTCTCATTTCATAATTCCTCAATCCCCATTATTAGTGTAAGAACACAAGGTTCTTCCACTACTAGAATATGTTAGATTCTAACATTTTACGCAACGATCCTTTCGTAAAGTCATAGCACAAAAGTCACCAAGACTTGGCTAATGAAATTACAAAGTACTTTCTTAGAAATTGTTACAAGACAATTCCATAGACGTGAAGTCTCACATTCAAAGTACATTCCTTTGAACATCCTTCTTGCATAAAGTTTTCTAATCTAGACACAAAATCTCAATATCCAACTCCCAGTATGGAAACATTTCCACATTTGCCATATGACAGTTCATTCTTAATAGAATCTTATCTATTCATAATAATGTCGATATGGTCCATCCAATACCATACTTCCAACTACTCACAAGCGACCAATCCTCATCGAACTTTGGATCGTCCTTTGATAGTTGTTTAATAATTTTAGTCAAAATCCATTCTAGTCCTTTTTCCCTCTTAATGTGCTAGACATTTGAAAATTTTTAGAATGGTAAATATTATAGCATTTGCAATCGATCCTATACCCGAAGCGTATGGGACACGATGCATAATGTCTTACATAAAGATATGATACTTTACCAATCTTTTGCCATAATATTTTATGTGTCATGTTCTCACAATTCGAACTATGAAGAGGGATGTCGTAATCATAATCGAATTTTAAGAACACACAATGTATCCTTTGACTGAAAATGTTAAAATTTCTCAATCTAAGCTTTAGATTTTGAAATGAAGTATAATATTCTCTACCTTAATTATATTAAAACAACTTTTCAACCCATGCAACTTTGCAAATTGAATCTTTGTTTTTCTATAATTAATATTGCTAACTTGCAATACTCGCCATAATAATCATACAAGCATAACACTTATGATCCCACTATCATGATGATTATTATCATATAAGCATAACACTTATGCTCCCACTAGCTTTGACATGTATTCAGAAAAGAAATGAACTTTCAGAAAACAATGCCTATTGAATTTGTGAAATTTATATTTCTAATACCAGATGCTTCGATAAGCCTTTATCTAGGCTTCTTAACCTTATACACCTTTGTCTTAGATAGCTCATATGTGTGTTTAAACAATTCAGAACTTATGTTACTAAGTTCCAAATGTTGAAACTAATTGCCAAATCTCATAATTCGAACTATGGAAAGGGATGCCGTAACCATAATCGAATTTTGAGAATACAATTTTCACAATCGCTATCTTCTTAAAATCTCTTTTAGTGAAAGCATTTCCTTACAATCATTTTCATGAAGGAGGGAATCTTATGACACTTAGATTTTATGGTGTATGAGTTCTTATCCATGTGAATTTGCCAAAACCAAGGTTTGCGACAAATCCAAACTCATATGGACTGAACTTTCTTAATCTTGATTTCTTGCTTTATGGTAACACGAGTGCCCACCATGTCTTCCAAGTAGTTTAGTAACTTGTCCTTACATATCAATGTACTTTCCATCGACTAAGGCTCTAGTATGCATTCAAATGAGAACTCATAGAACTCACATACGCAATTAACTCAATTGGAATGGCACAAAAACAAAATAATGTCAGCACGATAGGTTGCAAACCTCAAATCGTGTGCTAGTGATGATCTATAAGGTTTATTCTTGATTTGTTCTTGAAACCCTTCAAGACCATTAAGACTCCCACTGACTCCTTGATATATAAGATTCTCTTGTCAAGAAACATTTCTTGACAAAGCAAATATTCAAGAGTTAGTGTAGTTCTTATCAAGACAAAACACTTCACAAATTGATACTAGTTGTTCTTTGTCTTATCCAAGACATCACAACTTACCAATTTCTAATGTGCAAGAATAAGAAAACTTTTCCAAATTCCACATTTGATGAGTGTTATAAACCTACTTAAGACTTGTCACTCAATGTCATAATCTTGGAATATGAATCTAAAACTTGATATTGGAACGAAGTATGATTGACTCTTTGATTTAACCATTTTTACAATTCTCGATTCCTCTTCTTAGACATGCAAATGCACTAAGACTCACTTAGAGGATCAATTGAGATATGGTTCTTAATCATTAAGACTTCATCATAAAACACAATAAAAGGTACTCTCCCTTCTTCTTAGAATTGAGAAACTTTTATCTTTTTGCCTTCTTGATTCTTCTTATTCGTTCTGCTATTGATTGAAACTATTTCAGTTAACTCAAAATTATACTCAATCTTATAAGTATAACCATATTTACTAAACTTTAGTAAATCATGACGAATATCTTTGTCACTCTTGTGGTAGACTTAATCAATGTACGACCTAGTGTACTCGATCTCCTCGTCCTTCAATTGACACTTTGTCAAAGAATTAGTCTAAGTTTCCCAAATGTGAAAGTTTTTCATTCATCATACAATACACATTGCATGATTCCAAGTTTCTGTCCAATTGAAACTTGGGCGATGAGAAACTCTCCCTATTTGGTAAACTTTTGATATGTCCACAAATAACATAATTAAGAATCAAATCCATTATTGCTAATAATAGAAACATTCAAACATCAATTTTTCATACATGCCATTGCAAGGATAAATAAATAAGATAAAATCAAAATTCATTTTATTGCGGAAAAATTTTGTCCTTACAATGCAATTCAATTGAAAAACTATGTTATTACATATTTCTTAACAATCTATTCTAACTCCAAGTAGTAGCTCAAGAATCCATTCTTCAAGTAATGCGATCGAAATCCATTTCATCACGATTAGATTCAGCTCACTTCTTCCCTTAAGCTTCCTCGCTTTTCTTTGATCCTACAAAACATCAAAATGTAATCTTATTACATCATGTATTAAGAATCTAGAATAGGAACTTAAAAGAGTTAGATAATGGATTTTACCTGAAGTGGAGCCATACGTCTTGACTCTCCCATCTCTTAGATCTCTCAGGTAAATAGGGCAGCTTCGTCTCCAATGCCCCTTCTCTTGGCAATAAAAGCAAATGGACTCCTTTGGCACAGCACATCAGACAATCACAAACTTAGTTCTTTCTGCACTTCCAATGTTGCCAGTGTCCATTGAAGTTTAGGAGTTTGATTCACCATACAAATTTGCTTGATTAGCACACCAAATCATTGCTGATTCAGCAGCTATAAGCAAATAGGTGAGATCAATAAGGGTCACGTCGTGGTCCATCATATAGTACTCTCTAACGAACTCACTATATGATTCAGGAAGTGACTGAAGAACCCAGTCAACAACCAACTCACTTGAAATCTCGACGCCCAACATGTTTAACCTATCAATGTGTGTTTTCATCTCTAAGACGTGCGCACACACAAGTTTCCCATCTTCGTGTTTACTTGCCAAAAGGGCTTGAGTGAGCTTGAACTTTTCAAGCCTTTGAACTTGTGGGTCAGGGAGAACAATTGGAGGAGGTGGAGGAAGTGAAGCATGACTCTCATTTCCTTGATCGTATCTCGGAACGTCATCTTCATTTGGAAAACTTGTTCCATGGGATTTGGGAAGACCATTGTAAGATTAAGACATCTACAAAATGGGAGAAAATTCAAGTCATGTTGATTAGAATTCTTGATGTAACACCCAAATGAAACATCAAGCTAGGATCCAACACAATACTCTACAACCTAGAAGAGGGATGCCGTAATCTAGTTGCAGAATATTTGAAGGTAGGTAAATGACGATTTACCAATTTCCACCATGAAAAACGAAAAATGAAGATTACGTTTTAAATGAATTGAAACTCCTAGATCTTTTGAGATTCATTGAACTTTTCAATGGCATGTTTAATCTCGATTATGCCCTACTATTTGTGACTGGGATGCCGAGGATCACAAACAAGGTGTGGATAACCATACGAATCACGTGGTGCGCCCAATGCTACTATTACCTAATCAATGTGCCGGTTAGCCACACACACTCCATTGATCTATGATAAGCATCGTGCCACCCTTCGCCACCAATGTCATCCCCAAATTAGTGTGCCGGTTAACCACACACGCTCCACTAACGTTTGACAAGGGTACGAAGTGTAATTCCATGGGTTAGCATACAATTTCACATTTTGCCTAAAGTAACTATGATTTGGGAATTTGAAAAAGCATTTAGTTACTTTGTACTTCATTATACTTATAATGGAAGGTTTCTGTCCTATCCTACCCGTTTGGCTAACGACCCTCCACTAGTCAAGAGTGCGGTGGGTAAGAGTGGATACCCATTCAATCGCCATTTTATAGGCAATTTCCTTAAACATCCCTTATAGACCAGCTTCGTGAATGAGGCCTACTAACGGTAAGACTGACTGATTACTCATACATATATAATATTAGACTTTTAATGTTATATATAGTATAGGGTGTATTTTACACTTTTAAAATACTAGGTGGTTTAATTTAGTAAATTATACTTTTAATTTAATTAAATGTAAACCAAAACTTTATGAGTTTATTAAATCACTTTTAACTAATTAATAAAACCATAAGGGTGTGATTTGAACTTTTCAAATTACTAGGGTTTTAGAATTTAACATTTCAAAATTAAACTTTTAATCAACTTTTAAATTCCAAAACTTGAGGGCAAGTTTTGAAACATTTCAAAACATTAGGGATTAAACAACAAATAGTTCAAATTAAACGATTAATTTCATAATTATCTATATTTGACCTAATCTTATTTTAGTCATTAGATAATTACCAAATAACTTTAAATAATCCATATTTATCACATAAACAACCAATATTTAAAAGATTTGAAATTATCTATTGTTTTGGCAAGGATAAACATATAATTAAGATAAAAATCGGATTTTAACTTCAAAAAACAAATTAGGCATCAAAACCAAGTCAAAACAGCAGCCAAAACCCGAAAATCCCTCTGTCTGACCCGTGGACTCGCCGAGTCAGGGACTGGACTCGCCGAGTCAGACAGACTCGCCGAGTTCATCCACTGACTCGCCGAGTCAGGTCGGGCAGAGGCCAAAAAACTCGTTTTTAATCAAATAAAGCAGTTAAACATCACATACAACTGAAACCAATCAAGGCTCTGATACCACTGATGGGTTTTAGGCATAAGAACAATCCTATGTGCTCATACAAACCCTAATGCTTGGATCTAGGTTTCTCTATTGTACATGCTTTATATCCAAGACTAATAAACTTAGATCTAACATATTATAAACTGAATTAGGGTTTAGAGAATTACCTTTGATTGTTATATAGCAATAACAATCAATTCCTTGCTTGGATTGGCCTTAGAAAGCTTAGTGCCTCAAGTGCTGCACCTCTAATGGAGTCACAAACACCATGTGCAACTTGGATGAAGAGGAGAAGAAAGGAGGCTGCCCAAAAACGACTAAAAACCCTAGAGAATCAGTTATCCACGTTTTTGGAGCCTAAGGGGTCCTTTATATACTTGTGTGGGCTGCTAGGGTTTCAGTCAAAACCCTAATGGACAGCTTAAACTCTAAGCACCCCATGGAACTTTCTGGATAAGGCCATGGACAAAAATATGATGGGCTTCCATCATAATTTCGTTCACCCCTTATTCCTTTAGCATTCCTTAGCCCAACAACTCAATTATCCAATAATTGCAGTCCAGTCCCCTAAATTTAATTAATCTCTTTTAGCCACAAAATTAATTATCAATTAATTTTTGACTAATATTAATTAAACAATATGATTTCTCCTTTAATATATTATTCTCATAATACATTAATAAATCATATTTAAACCCTTCTCTCCTTAAATCATCCTACATATTGCTATGGTGTAGGCAACCTAAAAGGACCATGCTCATAATCGGGTCAAGTACATACCAAAATAGTTATGGACTTAGACACTAATCCAACAGTCTCCCACTTGGATAAGTCTAATAACTATGTGTTCCGGGTTATGGCCCGAAGCAGTATGCAGTATATGTTTGACGCCTTCGTGGCTCAGACAGGTTTGCGTGTTATGTGTTCCGGGTTATGGCCCAAAGCAGTATGCAATATATGCTGTTGTTGTTGGAATAGTGTCTAAGGCTGCAACTATATTAGGCAAGTATTTGACCCGGTTGTGCATGGTCCTTTTGGGTTGCCTTCACCATAGCAACTTGACATGATGATTTATTATGGGAGAAGAAATATTATTAATATATTATGAGAATAATATAAGGAATAATAATATTGTTATTTGATTAATATAAGTCATAAATTAATTAGGAATTAATTTGGTGACTTAAAGAGTTAATTGAATAAAGGAGCATAAACTGTCAATTGTATGATAGTTGTACTTTGGGCTATAAATCCCTTATGGATAAAGGGGGATGGTTTTAAGGACTATGGACAGACCTTGAAATCGTTCAAAGGCTTATCAATTAGGGTATTGGATTGCTTAGGGCTTAAGTTATCCAATTAGGGTTTAAGGGTGAAACCCTAGGAGCCTCACTAGTATAAATAGACCCTAGGGGTCAAGGGAAATCGGCACCTATGCTTTAGAAGAAACCCTGGCCGATTTTGATCCCATTTCCTCTCTCTCAAATCATCCTCTTGCTAGTTGGTGTTTGTAAGCCATTAGAGGAGTGACAATTGTGACTCTAAAGCTCCAAGGACAAGAAGATCAAGCAAGTGATTCAAGGTAATCTTCTAATTCTAATTTCTTATTGTTATTATACTCTATTATCCATTAGAAGTCTTGGATTCAATGTATGTTCAATTAGAGAAACCTAGATCCAAGCATTAGGGTTTGCATGTGCACATAGGAATGTTCATATGGCTAAAACCCATCAGTTGTGTTAGTTGATATGTTTATGCTATGCTATGTTCAGTAGTTCCGGACTTCGGTCCGATGCAGTTAGTTTCGGACTTCGGTCCGATGCAGGAGGCAGGGCCTCAGTTTTTCCGGACATCGGTCCGATGCAGTTTCCGGTCTTCGGTCCTATACAGAGGGCAAGACCCTGGTTAGTTCCGGACTTCGGTCCGATGCAGTTTCCGGACTTCGGTCTGATGCAGTGGGCAAGGCCTAGTAATTGTTATATGTTTGTATCGTATGTGGTAATTTAGGGGAGCTAACTAAGCTTCGTGCTTACAGTTTCAGTTTTGGTTTCAGGTACTTCCGCAAGTAAAGGGAAGAGCTCGGGATGATGACATCGCACACACCACAGCTTCAGTTTTTGTCCTGGGAGGTTGTTTTGATACTTAGTTTGAGTTGATACATTTGTATCACGACATTTTATTATGGTTTGAGATATTTGACGTATGGTTTTATGATATGATGTTCAGCATATGATTTTGATTATTATTAAAACAAAATTTTTTTGAGTTGTATTTTGGGATGTTACAGTTTCACAGGCCCATTTACTTTTTCGTGAGCCATTAGCCCATAGTATATAATGAAAAAAAATTTAGATTAGTCATTTTCCTTTTATTTTCTTTGGTTGACTACTTTTTTCTGTCAATGGAGCACCCGAAGAACAACCCGGTTTGTCTATCACATTTTATCGTATTTGTGATTAGGTGTAGGTTTTGTATACGAGGTTAAATTTTTTTTGAATAAAATTAAAAAAGAAAATATAAAACCGTAGGTTTCATACGAAACCTACGGTGTAAAAGTGCCCAATGGACAGTTTGTGCAGTGTTGACTTGTACATCTTATAAAAAAAATTAAAACCATAAGTTTTTTTTCACAAAACAGTAGACGAAACCCCAAAAACAGTAGATGTCACACCCTGAAACCGATGGCGGAAACGTTCCGGGACGGAGGACGTCATGTAGTATCGCAACCAATGTACATAGTAAGCGTAGTAAACACAACCATTACATTACATAGAAATATTTACATTGTCTGAAAACAAAGTGCTACAAGTGTTATACATATATATCATATGAAAAAAAGCTAAGACGAGTCTTCTATACGCTCCGTCTTCTCCAAAAGATCGCAGGGTACCTGTCTAATGTGGACATGAGAATACAAGCAGTTTAAAAATCAGCATAAAGCTGGTGAGTTCATAAGCGGTTTATTTTCGTAAAAGAACAAGTTTTCTTTGGTTTTTCTGAAAAAGTCGTTATCCAAGAAAATCTCATATTTTCTTATAAGCAAAGTTTAGTTATCCGTTTGTTACACATTGTGGTTAAGAACAGTTATGTTATCCCAGGAAAAACCCTTATTTTCCTAAAAGTCGTGGTTAGTTCTTGGTTCGGAATGCAATATACTAGTATCTATCATACTTGTAGTATTAGATAAGTATTCTGAAAGCCTGGTTATCCTATACACGAATGTCGAATATCTACTATACTTATCCGAAATTTCGAATCTTTGGAGACACTCAGAGACATACACTAGCTGTATATTCGAAGTTCTGGTGACATCCAAAGGCGTGTTTTAGACGTATTTCCGAAGCTCTGTCGATATCCAAAGGCGTATATTTTCGAAACTTTGTCGATATCCAAAGGCGTACTTTCGAATTATTTCCGAAACTTTGGCGACACTCAAGGCGTACACTAGCTGTATTTTTGAAGTTTTGGTGCCATCCAAAGGCGTGCACTAGCTGTACTTTCGAAGTTCTGGTACTATCCGGAGGCGTATTTTATTAGTAATAATCCTAATATATGATTAGCATGAATCCTTCGTAAATTATAAAATGTAACATAGATTATAACATGTTATAAAGAAATCTACAATTAGTCTGGAAGCTAACTCTGCAAGTCAAACTGTTGGTTAATACGGTTTTCGATATTAAAAGCATACAAAATATGAACATTTGAACTGAAATAATAAGTTTGAGTATAAGATTTCCTTGTACTTTTGCTTGTATTCCCCCCTGAAAACATTTGAAAAACACAGAAAAAGGAGTAGGGGTATGAACTCACCGGTCGAGAATTGTGTCGGCTAGGATGCTAAGTGGCAATTCAGGGCTTGATTACGCGTGAGGTTCCTATGTAATATGAAGAGATACATAATTGTATCTAATTAGACTTTGAAATACTATTTAGAATAGAATATACACTCCGAGGCACGAAAGCACTTCATTTCAAGTGTTAGGAGTGATCCGGGTAGCATATAAGGGTGTGTATGGCCTAGACATGGAGTTTGCTCTTCAAGAGTAAACTCCTAATGGAGATTACGAACCTAAGACCATATCCCCATGAGTTTACGACCGTAAACTCATGGGTGGTGGGTTCTTGGTGTTGGATTAGGTGTCTAAGCCCATAACTATAATTGGTATGTATTTGAATTGATAGCAGCACAATCCTTTTCGGTTGCCCTCAAACCTAGCAACCAGACAAGGAAATTATGAGAGGAGAGATATTAATTTATTATAAGATTAATAAATTAATATAAATGAATTTATTAATATGTTAAAAGATTAATATATTAATAAGAAATCATTATGTTTAATTAATTGTCAGCCAGAAATTAATTGGAATTAATTTTGGGGTTAAAAGAATTAATTACAAGGTGCAGGGACTAGTATGCAATTAACTGATAGTTGAATGGAAGGTTCCAGAGCCCCCTTGGAAGGAGGTGGACGAAAACCCTAGGGGAAACCTTAGAGAATTCGTCCAAGGGGTCCAAGATAAGGCCCTTGGGTTTTGCTTAGGCCCTAAGCAAAGGATAACTAGGGTTTCCCCTAAACCCTAGATCCTTCAACTATTTAAGGAGCCTCCTGGTTCACATTTTCACACACTGATTTCTTTGGAAGAAACACTGGCCGAATTGCATACTCCCTCCCTTCTCTCCTCTGCTTTCCTTCTTGCTAGTTTGGGTGTGATTCCATTAGAGGCATTACACTTGTGGTGCTAAGCTTCCAAGAAGATCAAGATCAAGATCAAGGGATTTGTCAATTGTTTGCTATAACAATTGAAAGGTATGTAACTCCTAACCCTAGTTTATTTTTTTTCGAAAATAGTCACCTCCTCTAGGGTTCTTGTTTTGCAATTCAAAGTTATATGTTCAATAGTTAAAACATAGATCCAAAGTAGGTTGCATGTGAACTTAGGAATTGTTTTCTAGTTTATTTGTTTTACCTAAAACCCTTTAGTGGTATCAAATCTATTGTTTGTTTTAAATTGAATTGCTATAATTGTTGAATTGCAAATTAGGGTTTATAGCTTTTAAACCCTAAAGGCCGTTTTTTTGATTTTTAGGGTTTTGGATCAAAGGGTTTTCGAAAACCCTAGCCTCATCCCTTGTGAATTTCGAAAATATGCTACAAATTTTAGGGTTTCTTGTTTTGGATAATTGTTACTTGATTAGATTAATTGGATAATTATCCTTACCCTATTTTTCGAAATTTAGAGGGATAAAGATTAGGATTAAATTGATTGTTTAATTTAATTGGATAATCCTTACAAGATTTAATAAATTAATTAAAAGTTAATTAATAGATAAACATTAAATCTAAATAATTGGTTTATTTAAATTTAAAATTTAATAGTTTAAATTTCGAAATTTATATAAACCTTTGGAGTTTTAAAATGTTTTAAAACACACCTTATATATATATATGTATGTATGTATGTATATATTATAATTAAAAGTCTAATATTATATATGTATAAGAATATGGTCAGTCAAATCGCTAGTATGCCTCATTCACGAAGCTAATCTATAAGGGGGGTATAAGGAAACTGCCTATAAAATGGTAGTTGAATGGGTGTCCACTCTCACCCACCGCTTCCTTGATTAGTGGAGGGTCGTTAGCAGAACGGATTTGATAGGACAACTACTTCTCATTAAAAGTATAATGCTATTAAAGAAAGTACTAGAACATTATTTTTAAAATCCCAACTCTAGCTACTTTAGGAAAAATGTGAAAAGTATGATCCAACAATTTTCAAGAAGTTTAGTGTTTGTTGTACACAAAAGGTTTTGTAGACAAAAAGAAAATAGAATTGCTCTCGTTGAGAGTCGAACTCAAGACCTCCCGCTTACTAAACGGGTGCTCTAACCAACTGAGCTACAAGAACTTTTTGCTTTACATTTTTATGATATCATCTTCATTCCTTGTGATATTTAGATTTTTTGCTTTTGATAATAGGAATCTGTTTTCCTTTTTCGTCTATATTGGTCTTTCATTGTTCACTCTTTTTGAACTCTCTTATGTGGACTTAAATTAGGTTTATAGATGAGTTTATTAAGGTCAATAACTGAGCTACGAGAGCTTTTTATTTTACTGTTGTACAATATATTTATTTTGTTAGTTGGATATCGATTAAACTACATTTTCACTCATTGTGATATTTTGATTTTTTGCTTTTGATAACAGGAATCTTTGAGATCTATTGTGTGGACTTAAATTAGGTTTATGGATGAGTTTATTAAGGTCAACAAGCTGGAAGCATATGCCAAAAAAAAGGACATAAAATTCGCAAATTGAAGTATTTGGTGATCATTTGGGCCCTTTTTGTACTTGTGACCCTTGATATAAAAATGACCTAAAGTTACTATAAAGGTCAATTTTTCTTTGTTGTAATAAAACTTATTTCAATTTCAACAAAGATGTGTAGTATTTTTTTTTACAGGGTGTTGCTATGCATGTAAAATATCTAGTCCACAACTATTTTCTAGAATGTTTCCGCATTTGTTTTTGTATAATGTTGATGTTTCAAGAAGTTTCAGTTGGTTATATTTTCTATGTTTTAAGGTGTTACGGAAAACACCAACTCCTACAATACATTTTTATTACAAATGAGGAATAATGTGGTTGTATGACAATCTTATCATTTTTATCTGCATCAATTTAAGTTTGATGGTTGAAATCATGGTTGATTTTTCTGTTCAACTTTACATTTTTTTCTAGTATTAATGTAGTCTTTAAGTGTTGCCTTTTCTACACTATGGAAAAACATAACACAAGTGATCACATCATCTAGCTCCATGTGTTTCTGGTGCAATTTGGGAGTGATAACTTTTCTTTTTTTCAACGGGTATTCATCACCTTGCAACAACGTGGTAGTCTCATCATCCTTGTTGACGACAATCTTCAAATTAAAATCTTGGTGTTGTCGATTGTTGGTAAGCAAAGTTTAAGAGCATGAAATAAACCTTCTTATAGGAAAGGATATTTGTATATATTAAAATGAATGATTTTTCTTACTTGGTTGTTGTTTTTCAAGGGAAATGGTAAAGGGGTGAATTTCTACATTGGGTAATGACCCAAATGCATTTTCACAAGAAAAAAAATCAAGATCAAGGAGGAAAAAAGCTAAAATCACACTAATTATTGTCTTTATATATTATAAGATGTTTCTTTATTTTGGGGGTGTTTGTGTAAGCTTATTTTTTTGGGCTTAAGCTTATGAGCTTAATAGCTTAATAACTTATGAGCTTATTAGCTTATAAGATAAAAAATGTTTGGATTAGCTTATGACTTATAAGCTAATAAGCTCTTTTTAAAATAGTGTTTGTGTTATTTTATTTTTTGTAAAATGACCAAAATGGACATGCTTACCTTACACAATTGGAAATAGAGTTCTAGTGTTTTGGGAAAAGAAGAATAAGGGTAAATATGTAAATACATATAAATAAGCTCATGCGTTGAAAAAAAAAAGTTGAATTGAAATGGCTTATGAAAATTGACTTAGTTTTAGGTAAAATAAGTTCATAAGCTTAAGCTAATAAGCTAAGCTAAATACTAATTTTTTCATAAGCCCAAAATATAAGTTCATAAGCTAAAAGCCTGAAAAATAAGCTAAAACAAACACCTTCTTATACTTCTTGGACCTTGTCTCCACCTCTAACAAGTTGCTAGTTGTGTGAGAGTTTTTTTTAATATATTGCCGATTCAAAATATATAAACGGAATACTTCTTAATAATGTTGTTATTTTGCCAAAATAAGATAAATGTTATCATTTAAGATAAATACCTCATTTATAATAGTAATAATAATAATAGTTAGTTTTATATATATATATATATATATATATATATATATATATATATATATATATATATATATGGAAAAGTGAATATGTGACTGTCATGTATGTAATATTAGGTATAGAACTATCAAAATTGACTTCATTTTGATTAAAAAAACACAATGTTTTTCATTGTTAGCTTATTCTTATTGCTTTTGAACTCATATTATTTCTGATTTAATAATTTATCCTCAACATCTATGTATTTTAAATGTGTTGTTTATATTATTAGACCCCTATAAGGCTACATAACTTTCTTTGACACCACATTATTAAGAAGTATTCCATTTTGAATTGCGGATTTAATTATTCCGGAATGAAATAACTACATGTTTTGTTTTGTGATTGTGGTAAATCCAAACCTAAGCATCCGACACTATATTTTTAAATAGTAAATCGAGAAGTGAGATAACCAAATGCATTACAATAACATAAAACAAAATAAAATACAATATGCAACATACACAACACATACTAATTGTTTTAGGAAAATAATAACAACATAAATAAATAAATAATATTTTCATATATGTCTAAACAAATACATTATAATATGCAACATAAACCCTAAACCATAAATAATAACGAAATGCTATACACTATGAAACATTCTTCAAAGCTAAAACCTAGGGTTGTTCCAAATATATTTTAGGTTCGGGACGAAAGGAAAAAATAAGCCCTTAAAATATACAAATTTCATGAAGTTTTTATAACAGCTCAATAATTGAAAGAAAATTACTTTTGTTATCTTCTAAATTTAACATTTTCCATAAAAAAATTGGGCCCCTTTAAAAGATTGACTCTAGACGGTCGCCCCTATCGCTCACCCTTTGTGACAGGTCCGCTAAAACCTAAACAATAGCTAAATACATTACCTTTTGTATGCATATTTGGTCTATATGTATTTGGTTACTTGAGGCCAAAATAACAGGATAGCTATGTCTTTTGCAAGAGATGTTTGGATTGTTTAAAATGCACCCTAAGCCAATTGTAATTATATATGGAATAAAAAAACAACCTTTGGCATGACGGCTTTTTAGATTCCATCCCGCTGATCAACAAGTTTTTTAGATTCATTATTTTAGTATTCCTAACATGTTTAAATAGAAAAGGCCATACATATATGTTAATGTCGAGTATAATACTCAAATAAAATGTCTGTCAGACATACACACATCAATCGAAACATGTATTTATGTATGGAATACAACGAATAAATATAGAATATGACGAACTATTTCGGGTTCATAGACAAACTAAAAAAACTTATAAATAACCAAGTAAACTAAAATATAAAACCATCATACATTGTCATTTTGATGAATATTTAATCAATCTAACCGTATTCAGAGTAAAAGTAAGATTGACATAATTTTCTTGAAAAAGAATGATGTTAACAAAAATGAAATCAACACTAAATAAGTCACAAAAGGACTGTTATGTAATAGTCTAGAACTATCGTCCGTAATAATTTGATGTCAGTTTCACAAACTTTGCAACATGTCCAGAACAATATGAATGAATATAATTCTAAACATGTAAGATTTTAGATTGTTTTTATGTCAAATCTTACGGACCTCAAAACCAACATTATTATTTCATAATATAGTATCTAGAAAGAAATATGTTATCTTTTTAAAATAAATTAAACTTATGATTATTTTTATTATTCGTTAAAGGTGGATTAAGATTTATAGGTTTCTGTTACCAATTAACTTTATGGAAAAAGAAAACACAAAATTGCAAAATGGTCCCTGTGGTATGCATTTTTGGGGGTTTTAGTCCAAACCATGACTTTTTTGTATTGGTGGTCCTTTTGAGGTAGTTTCGTTGCGTTTTTGGTCCATTGGCAAAGTGAAATGACTGTAATACCCTTGGGGTATTTATTTTTTATTTTTCTTTCATTTTTTTTAAAATCTAATAGTTATTTTAATAATTAAAAAAGGCCCACCTCTCTCTCTCTCTCTCTCTCTCTATATATATATATATATATATATATATATATATATATATCTTTCTCTCTAGACATGAGTTTCTTCATCCTTGAACCTTTAAGCACATCGATAACCTGCAATTAAAAACATATACATCGGTCCAAACGATTACTAAAACCACTCAACCCCAAATGATAAGTTAACTAATTTCAAAAATCATATTTAGGGTTCCAAAGTTTTACCTTCAATTTCTTTCTGTCCAAATCATGAAGAATCAAGAAAATGTGAATGGTTGACCACCACAATCACAATCAGGACCTCCGACCGTCGGCCTCCATTGCAACAACCACCAGTGATAGTAGCGATACCGCAACCACCGTCATCGATCTACACCAGAAACAACAACAACAAGTTTGCTTCGTGCATGCATCACCTCCTTCCTGCCGCTATCTCAAATACGATCCTTCTATGTGTGTCTATTTCTCTCAGTAATTGCTAGATATCAAGATATCACCCAATTTCACCTCTATCTAGAAGGGGAGCCATAAATCACAAAAAATAGACTTTTTACACAGTGTGTGTGCATGTATGTTTGTACATACTTCATAGTTGCACTTTCTAAGCATTCTCCAAGATCTTGAGAAAAATTGGCTCGTCATTTGGGGGTTGTTGCAATATCAGACCCAAATTGTATAATTATTTTTAGATAAAAAGACGAGACTAACCAAATTCAAGAAAATCAATAGAAATGGAAACAAATAGAAGATGAATTTATGGAAGATTTGGACTTTTAAAGATTTAAAAGAGAGAAAAAAAACGGGGAAGAAATCATACAAGGGTGTATATTTACACATGATTTTGTGCTTGGTTTCTTCATGAGAGAGAGAGAGAGAGAGAGAGAGAGAGAGAGAGAGAGAGAGAGAGAGAGAGAGAGAGAGAGAGAGAGAGAGAGAGAGAGAGAGAGAGAGAGAGAGAGAGAGAGAGAGAGAGAGAGAGAGAGAGATTATTTTTTAATTGTTAAAATAAATAAATAAATATTAAATTTAAAATGAAAAAAAATGATAAATAAATACCTCAAGATATTATAATTATTTTAATTTTCAGAATGACTATTTTTACATAGAAACTAATAACCAAAACTAAATCCCTAAAAAAAAAAATGCATACATTAAGTTTTTGCATTTTTGTGGAAAGAAAATACTTCGTCGGTTCGTCCCCTGTTGCTTTTTCCCTCCAACGCCAAAAGGAAATTGTCTCCCTACTTTCTCAGTGAATTACAAATCTCTTGATCCAAGCAATTCTGATTCAGAAGCACTACGCTGATCGTTCATACAAATTTTACTTCACATGAAATCTTGATTTGATCCACAGGTATGTAATGTTTGAATTCATATACCATTGACTTACTTAGAGGAACCGATCGCGCATCTTTCAAGAATTTTCGATCCAAAGTTTTCTGCTATATTTTTCGGCCACCATCTCCCACAGTTGTTTTCAGTTTTGAATTTAGGGTTTATCACTGATCACTATTTTTCATATAGTCCTGGATTTAGGGTTTATTGTTGGTTAAGGATTTAGGGTTGATTTTTGATCGAGAATTTTTTCCTTTTGATTGCATATATATCAGTTGGATGTAGAGCTGTATATTCCACCTATGAACACTTTGGAACTAAATATGTTATCGTGTAGATGATGGAAACTAAGAAGATTTACAATTCAGATATCATCTCTTGACCATATCAGTTATATCATTGTAATTGATGTGATTACAAGATTATGTATATGTGATTGTTGTTCAAACATGTTTTTATTGCTATGATTAAGTAGGCATCTTAAATGTTAATAGTTAATATATTTGATTATATCCATAGGTAACGTAGAACCCCTTTTGGCTCTAGGGTAATGCTGCTGATTGAATTCTGTAAAATGGACCACTTTTATGTTTTGAGGCCGAATCTTTCATCAAGGACAAGTAGACACTTGCTCCACCATAGGGCAGATATATGGATTCTAACATCTTCCTGAATCAAATGCTTCACATGAATGATGAATCTACTTAAGTCCTATACTCAAGTCTCAAACATACAACTATTAGGAAGCCATGGTCAAAAGTTTTAGAAATTTAAGCATAAATGAGCTACCGATTGTGTGGTAAAAGTGTAACACACATATGGTTTTGTAAAAAAAGAAAAAACAAATTGCTCTCGTTGAGAGTCGAACTCAAGACCTCCCGCTTACTAAACGGGTGCTCTAACCAACTGAGCTACGAGAGCTTTTTGCTTTACTATATTACACCAATTTTTCTAGTAATTAGATATGGAGTAAATTACATTTTGGTCCCTGTGCTTTGTTAAATTTATGGTTTTGGTCCAAAAAAGAAACCTTTCTTCCTTTTGGTAATGTATTTCACCGTTTCATAACATTTTGGCTTACTAGGGCATTTTGGTCTTTTCCTTGTGTTCTCTTTTCAAGATTTCCTATGTGGACTTAAATAAGGTATTTGTTAATATGTTCTTCCATGTCTTTATCTTCTTTCGTCTCCTCAGTAATAATGGCCACATGTTCATGTGAAAGAAGTATCTGGTGATAAAAAATATATAGTATATGGTTTTGAAAAAAGAAAAGAAAAAAAAACAATTTGCTCTCATTGAGAGTCGAACTCAAGACCTCCCGCTTACTAAACGGGTGCTCTAACCAACTGAGCTATGAGAGCTTCTTGCTTTACTATTTGGGATACAACATTTTTTTTTTATAATAAGTAATTAGATAATATGGATGCATTTGTTTCATGGTTTTTAATTTTTAGCTTCATATGACACTCTGCCTATTGTGAAATTAAACTTAGCAATGTCACTTCAAAAGAAACCTAAGGATGCTGATTCTTGCATATGTTTTGAGACTCTACATGTATTTAAGAATGTTTGTTTATGTCTTAATTCTCATTCAATTCAATTCAATTCAATTCTTGAGCATATATATATGAGCCACAGGTTGTGTGGGGAAAAAGATAAGGTTTTGTAAATAAGAATTAAAAAAAGAAAAAACAAATTGCTCTCGTTGAGAGTCGAACTCAAGACCTCCCGCTTACTAAACGGGTGCTCTAACCAACTGAGCTACGAGAGCTACTTGCTTTTCTTATTTTACAACATTTCTTATAGTAAAGGGTTAAAGTTGAAATGCTTAACCAACTAATTGATTTGTCCCAAATTGGTTGCTAAATGTTTCTTTCAAGCATTTAGGGTCCTTATACATCAATTTTTTTTGCACCATTTTAACAATCTATATGCAGTTTGCAACATTGCCAAAGTGGATAAAAAGAGCCTAGGATAAAGTGGCATTGATGGGTTTTCAAGCAATGTTAGAAGGTGGAAATTTGTAATGAAAGTTGAAACTTCAGCATATATGAGCCACTGGTTGTGTGAGAAAGAGATAAGGCTTTTTAAAAGGAAAAAAAAAAGAGAGACAAATTTGCTCTCGTTGAGAGTCGAACTCAAGACCTCCCGCTTACTAAACGGGTGCTCTAACCAACTGAGCTACGAGAGCTTCTTGCCTTAATATTTCACAACATTTTTCTTTAAGAAGCGTTGGAAACCTTAGAGCATAGATGAGCCACCAGTTGGGTGGAAAACAGATATGGTTATGTAAACAAAGAATAATTATTTTATTCATATTCTATAGATTATCCTTTTCTACTTAATAGGTTTACATAACTATTCTACGATTTAAATGCCATTTGTTTTGTAATAATAACATTTATAGCCACGTGACAATGTAATATTTATAAATAATCTAATACGAAGTTGGAACGGAATGAGAAGAACAATTGATGCCCTTCAATGATAATTCTTAAATTTTTTTATCAAATCCCAAAATATAAAAACTCAAAAGGCAAGTTTGGTATAAATACGTCAAAACATTTTCCGGCAGTTGTATCAAAGGAATGAGAATCATAGAAAATTGAGTGAATATGTTTTGAGAACAATCGTATTTTACTATCTTTTGGTTTTTATTTATGTTTGGGGGTAAATAAACATTAAAGGAATATTTAATAATATTTAGTAAGGGAAAATAGTATTTTACTTCAGACATAACTATAATGAAAGAAAAATACGAGTTGGATTTAAGGACCAAATGCGTAATATTTACCAAATCACAAGACGATTTCATTAATTTACTCTTTAGTGTTTTCTACATTTTTGTTTGTTTTCTTTTTTCCTTTGGAATCATAATTATAATTTATAAGCACTCTAGAAATACATTTTTGCATAATTTCCGAACATCTCCAACATATTTTTATTCATACAAATTAAGCTGCAAAACTTTTAGCTATGGAAAATGATGAGACAGAATAAGTTGGTGAGACAATGTACGTCATTAGTGACGAGTCTAGAATAGAAAACAACATGATTCACAAATTTTTCAATATACATTTTTCTGCACAAATTCAAAAAAATTATAGGTAAGCTAGGTCATAATTTTTTTTTAAGATAAGTCCCTAAAAATTTTCAATAATAATTTTATATAAATTAAAATAATTAGGTGGGTCCTAGGACCCACCTTCATTATACCTAGCCTCACCACTGTATGTTATCATAGGTCTAAATGATTATAAATGATGGTTATTAGGGTATTTCATCAATATAACTAATCATACTGATGCATCATATACAAGTATTGCATGTCAGGGGTACAAGTTTGATGACATTATCATTAATATGATCTGAGGCTTGGTAACATCATTGCCAAAATGATTTTATAGTCTTAAAATTGGACGAAGTTCACAAGGTTTTTGGGAAACTGGTCAATTAACAAACCAGATAGCTATGCGATGATGTAAATTCTATCACTAGATCATGGAATAAGTAGTTTCAGAGTGATTATTATTATTAACCATGCTATTGTTTTTACTCAGTTAACCATTTTTTACTCAGCTATGCTATTGTTTTGGAAATTGGAGGATGAAGTACATTGCTCAAATAAGCAAAATGAGGATTTCGGGGTCGTGTGATGACCTTACAGGGTCACGTAAGTTCCACAGAGTAGCTAAACATGTGCGTGTGAAATCTGATTAAATGAAGTAGAATATGATGCCATTAAATAAATGTACTTTTTGGAGAAAAAGGTGGAACATGGGTCATGTCTTATGGAACATGGTTGTGTCCTATGTTTTAAGTCCATAAAAGAGTATATAACATGTCCCCAGTCAATCCTTACTCCTTATTAAAAAAAATATCATTATGCCATAATGTAAGTTGGGTTTATAGTCTTGATGAAGTCATGTTAGATCATGTTCTTAACCATGTTAACTTTTTTACTCACTTAACCATTTTTAACTTATAGATTTAAGATATAATGGATTAATGGGAGTGTTTAGGATCGACTTTTCAAATCTTATATCTATTTGATTAACGTCACGTATAATTTTGTTAGTTTAGATTTTTCCTCTAAAAGTAGCTGTTTTATGCCAACTTCTTATTTGTTTATTTTTTTTTTCATACTTTTATGAAAAAAGATACAGTTTGTCCTTTAAAAACAATAATTCGTTACATATTGTTTTCCCTCTAAAACAAATAGGGAATTGTTTTTCTAATTTTACAAATCTCTTTTAATCCTAACAATTGTAATTTAGAAACTCCTTATGGATCATTTATACAACTGTTCTTTATATCCATCTTGATTTGGTTGACAACTATTATGACGATGTTAAGAAGAACTGCATGCCCAACTTGATCAAAATGAGAAGAAAGTTGGCTTCTTTTTGCAATGCTGGACAAACCCATATCATCTTTGATAGGGTTGCAATTGTAGTTATTGTAATTATTCAAGAATCTCTGTGTTGTGGTGATTTTTATTCCAATTCGAAGTTCATAAGCACCACTACAAGGAGAAAACTAATAAATGAGTAGGTTTCACCATTTAGTTGTGGTTGGTGTTCATCTTGTGAATATTAAAAGTAATCCGGGTTCAAAAGTGTTGAAATCTTGAGCATAGATGAATCAGTGGCTGTGTGACAAATAAATAAGGTTTTGTAAATAAGATTTTTTTTTTCTCGCAAAAAATCCTAAAATTTTGGCCTACTTTACGTTTAGTCCCAATTTTTTATGAAAGAATCTAGAAAACCGGCTAACATTTTTAGTTTAATCCCTTTTACATTTTCAAAACGCAACCTGCTAAGTGGAAATGTGGTTGATATTTTTTATTTTTAATAGAAAAGCCCCAACTGTTTGGGCCAGTTTACGTTTAAGTCCCAAATTACTTTTTTACGAAAAAGTCTTGAAAACCGGCTAAAATTTCCAGTTTAATCATTTTTTACATTTTTAGTTTAACTTGTTGAGGCAGTGTGCCAAGGTTTGTGGTTGATATGACATGACGTGACAGCTGACATGACATGCCACGTCAGCGCCATTGCTTACTTTAAAAAATCAGTTTTATTTTGGGAGAAAAGAAGGGGAGGGGGACTCGAACCTGTGACCTCCTCCTCCTCTCTCTCTCTCTCTCTCTCTCTCTCTCTCTCTCTCTTCCCCCCCCCCCCCCCCCCCCAAAAAAAAAAATGATATTTTTAAGTAAGGAAGGATGCTAACGTAACATGCTACATCAGCTGCCATGTCAAGCCACCTCAACCATCCTTTCTCCTTAGCATGCCACCTCAGCATGTTAAATTGAAATGTAAAAAAGGGTTAAACTGAAAATGTTAACCCGTTTTTCAGGATATTATCTTAAAAAAAATAAATTGTGACTAAAACGTAAAATGGTCCAAAATTTTGGAACTTTTCTACAAAAAAACATCAACCACCTTTCCACCTTGGCTCCTCACCTCAACAGGTTACTTGATGAAAAGGTAAAAAATGATTAAAATGAAATGTTAGCTAGTTTTCATGACTTTCTCATAAAAAAATAATATGAGACTAAAACGTAAGGTGGACCAAAATTTTGGGACTTTTTTTTACAAAAAGTCTAAGAAAAGGATAACTGTTTGCACTTGCTAAAGAGATGGAAATGGAAGAGCATAGAGGAAATGGAAGCAAACAATATTTAAAAAGAGCATATAATGCTTACTGATATATGTTTTAAAAATCATAATCAATATGTTTTGCATTGAGAGTCGAAATGGTAGTAAACAATATCTAAAAAGGCATAAAATTGCTTATATGTGTTTTATTTAAACATTTTTTTTATAAAAGCTAGCTAGTGTGACATCCTCTAATTTTTGGAACCAAAAATAATTTTTTTTATGCTTTGGAAATCATGATACTTTATTTGTGGAAAATTTTCAGTATATTAAAAATATTTTGAGTATAAAATTGTCTTAAATAAAATTATAAGGATGTCATAATTAATACATATACATAAGTTACAGTGTAAAGACATAATGGTCCTGAACACCATTGCAAACTTTCTCTTAATCACTCAAAATCCTAATCAAGTTCTAGTGGCTTGAGTCTTGATACCTATGATGCATACAAACTGAGTGAGTCAGGTTGTGAAACTTGGTGAGAAACATAGGGATTTTAATCTCAAAATGTTATTTTATATATATACTAGTTTATAACCCATGGAAACCACGGTTACAAAATTAATTAAATTTTATAGTAAAAACTTAAAATTATTAATTAATTATTTTAAATAAATTATTAATTAAGATTTTTTTTAGTTATATAAATTTTAGTCATTGATTTAAATAAATATGTGAAATTATATCATTTGTATTATTTTTATTTTAATTTTTATTCTAATGTTATTAATTTAATATAATCAAAGTGGAAATTTTAAAATTTGAAATTTGAAATAGAGTTGACAAGTGGCATACATTAATTAGAAGATATAATAAGGTGACACATGACAAAAGGAGAATAAAACTATTCTTTTATTAGAATATGGATATATATATATATATATATATATATATATATATATATATATATATATATATATATCTTAACCCTACAAAACCAACTAATACTAAACAACATATATAAATAATTCCGATTTGGATATTTATAAAACCTCATACCCATACATACCCACCCTAATCGATCCTCACAGATCCTATTCCATAATTATCAGGAAGATAAACCATTTAGAAAGGACTTGACTATATCGCTAGGGGTTTCCTTGGCTAGAAAAAGTCATAAAGGCACTCGTGCCATCAAAGTATCTGAAGAATATGGTATCCCATTTCATCTACGTCTGTAGGTTATAAAACCACACTAGCAACGTAATTCATAAGACCATCTAGAATGATCAAGTGTTGTCATCTTACTATAAGAGATGACCAGGCATATCATTACAGTTGCCTGATCTGGACCCACCATTTATGGTCATCCAAAAAGGAATACAATTTGTACTCCAATATGTATTTTTGTACCATCAAATCTGAAAGTGTCAAGGAACAGAACTCTACTCTCCATTCCTAACTTACACACATGCCTTGAATAAGACTACCCGATATCAAACATAATTGAACTAGGTATCTATAATAAGTCCTACCTTATTCACGAATAATTAGGTATTAATATACTTTTATCCCTTTCCTTTAATAATACTTCTATTATTATTATCATGTAATAAAAGATATATATCTCTTAACATATTTAGAACCATATCTCGTTCGCATATCATATATCATCAAATACATTTCTAACACATAATCCAGACAATAAACATATATCTCACATATAAACTTTTCAATATATATTTAATACTTTAATTAATACTTGTATTAAAACCATGTTCATGAAAGGGACTATGCATTCACCTAACTTATGTGGGTGACTGGAGAATTCTGCAGTGCTTCACCAAACACTTTGACTTTTCCTTTGACGTGACCTAAGTACGATTTATACTGAGTATTACTCATGGTGACTAATGATAGTCTGTAACATCCAAATTTCCAAACCAATTTTTTCGTTTTTAAATTCATATAAAAACATTGTTCATAAAAAACATCTCAAGAAAATAAAAAATGTCAAATACAGATCATCATCAAAATATTAGAGTGTCCCAAAATATCTGAAATCATAAACTGCCTGAAGCTTAGTAAGTTCCCTAAAATACCACATACAACACAACACAAAATAAACAGATATATGTTATCAGCAACCATGGAGACTACCCGAAGTCTCATCGCACACAATAACACATATCACAGTAATAACACATAGATTCAACTGGTCATCACATATATAAATATATTCTACCACATAAGTAAGAATGGTGATAAGACTCACCTTGCGTACATGACTGATAGAACTCATACCCGAACTGCCAGAACTAGACTCCGCCTATTAATTACACCAATTAACCCTAATTAATAATTAGGTAATTTTCCATACTCCACTAATCCCAAGCCAAATCTAATTCACGTTTAGGGCAAAAGACCATTTTGCCTATTCCAAACCGAAAACCCTCACCAATCCACCTAAGGCACAATTGGTCAAAAAGTCAAATGAAAGTCAAAGGTCAACACTCTGACCGTTACACGTTGTATACTTAGCTCTACACTGGGCGTAGAGCGCAAGGTAGGAAAGGATTAGGTTTGCAACTGGCTACGTTAACTCTCAGGATTCGAGAAGGACTAGGCAGGCTCTTTAGGGCGATTATCCTCTTCCTTAGACATAAAGTTAGACCCACTAGGTAAATAAAGGAATTACCAAGGTAAGACACATATCGCAATATTACATCTACAGGCGGCCACGGGTCATAACGCACTCTTCGCACAACAAATCCAGGACAAATCCCATTTGAAATGGATGGTGTGAGTTTGTCAAATGCTCGACAAGCCGCTAGCTTGAGATTGAATTCTTCCTAACATACGACTGTCTTTCATAAGAACAGGAAAGTGTAGCCAGAGTTACGCTTGGCGTACACGACTTATCTCAAAACTTAACTTTTAAGGTCTTAATCATTAAGACACTTTACCCCAACCTCATATCTGACCTTAAAAGATATCCTAATCCATAAAGCCTCTGACTTTATGCCTTTGCATGGTTAAAGAAATGTAACACCCAAAATCTGGAAGGCCAAGAAAGGAAAGAAAACCCTAATTTTTAGGGGCAACTCGGCGAGTCCAAGGAGGAACTCGGCGAGTCCGAGCGGGATCCGGGTCGAGGAGTAAGTGACCAACTTGGCGAGTCAGCCAAGTGGACTCGGCGAGTCTGGTCTGTGCGAGGAAAACCCTAAATTCGGGACTTGGAGCCTATTTAAACGTCTCATTCTCTCCCCTAGGGTTCCTTTACTGCCTCTCTCACCCAGAATACGAACCCTAAGCCTCCATTGTTGTGCATTTAAGCTTCCAAGCCATTTTTGGGTGATTTGAAGGAAGAAGAAAGAGGGGAATCCGTGAAGCTTCAAGGACTGGCTTCAGATCTGGAGTTTGTGGAGCCTTTCTGAGGTATTGAAGGTATTAAGTCATTTCCTTCCTTTAGATCTTCTATGGTTGTGAGATTTGGGGCCTTTTAAGCCATGATTAGTTGTCCATTTGAGTTAGAAGCCGGATCTGGAGTTGCTACTTCAGATCTAAGCCGATTTTGGTTTTGGGAAGCATAAAGTTTCAGCCCTTGAGTTGATTATGGAGCCTCCTTGCCTTAAACCCTAGTTTATGGTGTATTTTGCCTAGATCTCCTTCTCTACACGTAAAGTTTGCAACTTTACATGAGGAATGGGCTTGGGAATGGTAGATCTAGTCCATGCATGACTCAAAAGTCCTCTGCATGTATAGAGATCTGAATGGACTCGACGAGTCCTTTGAGTGGACTCGGCGAGTAGCATGGAGACGAGGAGGAACTCGATGAGTGGGATGAACAACTCGTCGAGTCAGATGAAGTTGGGTAGGAACTCGGCGAGTTGGATGAACAACTCGACGAGTCTGTTGAAGGTTGTCTTGGACTCGGCGAATATGTTCTTGGACTCGGCGAGTCAGGTCGCGAAACCCCAAAACCTTCGAGTTGAGACTCGAATCAGTGAGTCGAATGGAGACTCGGTGAGTTGGACAGGTCAGGACTCGGAAATCGGTAAACTCGGCGAGTCATGGACTGACTCGGCGAGTCGAGTCACGAATAGAAGGACTCTGAACATATGAACTCGGCGAGTCAATAGGGTGACTCGGCGAGTAGGGTTGACCTGGAATGTTGACTTTGATCAGGACTTTGACTTTGACCAGAGTTGACTTGGTTGTCTTTCGAAGGTCAGTTAGACTCAGTGTTGCATTGATATTGGTAGCTCGGGGAGCGAGTGGAGCAGGAGTTCAGAGAGTGTCGGGCAGCAGCTAGGGGGTTCATCAGCCAGTTCAGCCAGTGTAGGTGAGTTTCCCTTTGTGTGAATGGGTCTAAGGCCATAATGCCGACCCATGTAGTTATGAGTAGAAGACCCGGGGGTTAGCCCTAGGCACAGTATGCTAGTATGATGTTCAGGACGAGGTCCAATGATAGCGGGCGGGTGCCCAAGGATTGGTTTATATGATAGTTTATACTTGTTGTCTGTGTGATACATGTATGTGCTTGGTAGGGAGGTGGGTGTGGGCGAGGTCCCGTATCTCACCAGTAGCAGAGTGTGGATGGTGTTCCACATCTCATTAGCAGTAGAGCAGAGGCGAGGCCCAAGTTAGGGAAGGAGTGAGTGTGGGCTGGGCCCGTATCTCACTATCAGTAGGAGCATGGACGGGGTTCTATGTCTCATCAGTAGCAGAACAAGGGCGAGGCCTAGGATAGGCGAGGCCTTAGGACATGATCCATTGTATATGTTTAGCTTATGTTTTGCAGTATGATTATGTGCTATTATATGTTAGCGGGCGAGGCCCTATGACAGGCGAGGCCTAAGTGAAACAGATCTGTATCCGAGCGGGGCTCGAAGCCAGGCGGGGCCTGGAGCGGCGGGGCCGTTGTAGCGGGCGAGGCCCGAGGTAGGGGGCGAGGCCCAGAATAGCGGGCGTGGCACAGTATGTGCAGTATGTGGTTATGTATGGTATGTGGTAGGGTGGGGAACTCACTAAGCTCCGTGCTTATGGTTTTCAGTTTTGGTTTCAGGTACTTCAGGTAGCGGAGGGAAGAGCTCGGGGTGATCGCATGGCACACACCATAGATTAGACAGCCTAGGAATGTTTTACTCTGATAATGAGCCTATGTTTTGGAAATTAATACTCTGATTATGTTTGGATTGATGGTTTTGCTTAAGTAATGTTTTATTAAAAGAAAATTTTTAATCTTGAATTTTGGGACGTTACAAGTTGGTATCAGAGCCTTGGTTTGAGGGATTCAGGCATACTCTCGGGTGTGCCTGAACTCAAACTGAGGGGTCGGATAAAAA
Source organism: Lactuca sativa (assembly GCF_002870075.4). Lineage (NCBI taxonomy): Eukaryota > Viridiplantae > Streptophyta > Magnoliopsida > Asterales > Asteraceae > Lactuca > Lactuca sativa. The sequence goes on from NC_056629.2 coordinate 198,807,951, forward strand.
GTTTTCAAAAATGAAAAGACAGTTTTGTAAAAAGAATTTTGAGAACGAAAAACAGTATTAGAAAAGCAAAAAGAATTCAGAAAGAAAAGAACTTTGAAAAGAGAAAAGGGGTGTGGTGCGTGCAATCAGCCGAGCTCGAGTAAGTACCCTAAAATACCCATACAGGTTTATGTTATGATTATCAGTTAATAGAACAGCATGCTAGATTAGGACTAAGGATTTAGGGATGATGCCTTATGTGCCTGTTATATGTGCTTTTGCGCCGCATGATAGTGCTGATTAGACAGTAGTAGGATAGCCTGTTTAGGTTATGCCTGAGTTTATGAGTTTGTATGAGTCTATGAGTTTGTGTTGCATGCTAGTTCAGTTTCTTACTATGTTGATATGATTGCTTGAGTATGTCATGGTTAGATTTTCCCTTGTCTAAATGCTGCTTGCTCTGTGCATTGTGGGATTCTGAATAATGGGAGTTAGCCCTTAGGTGGATACGACACGTCACATGTGATCAGGGTTGAATAATCTCAGAGTGTTGGATTTGGTCCTATTGCGCAGCTCTCGTTTGAGTCCAACCGTTGTAGGGACGAGTCCTTCACTTGAAGGATTATCTGAGCCTCGTCACATGTGATGGTATCCAGGTGATGGTTAATTGGCATCGCAAGGAGACCTTCAGCAGCTGATGACTGGTTTGAGTTGAGTCAGAGGTTTCCCTAGGGTAAGCCTAGGATGAGATAGTGCTGGGAGCAGTAGTAGTGGATAAGGGACCTGGTGGAGTCAAAACAATTCCTAAGGAAAGTACGGATAGATGTGGAAGGTAGTATGGGCCCGTACTACTGAAAGCAGAGGATCCGTACTCGATTCGGGAAAGGCCAAGACAAGACCGGGAACCTGGTAGGGTGTGTTTGGTCTCGCAGCAGTGATCAATATTTTGATTGAGGATGTATTATATTTTCAGCATGGTGACGTTGCGTGAGAGACCAACGGGCGGACCACGCGCCGGAGAGGGATCAGACTCGGGTTCAGGGGCCGAGCAGCTCGAGGAACGAATGAGGGAGTTGATATCAGCTGAGGTTACGCGCAATATTCTAGATAAGACTCCTGTGATCTGTGGCACGGTCAAGGAGGGTATATTGGAGATTTTGGATGAGAGGTTGGGAGCCTTTCGTACTGAGATGATGGCATTGATGGGAACGCGTACCTTGACATTTCGGGAGTTCAGGGCTTGCGGGACACCAGATTATCATGGGGCTAGGGACCCCATCGCTAGCAGCAGATGGTTGGCTGATGTTGCCAACGCGTTTCGTACGAGCCGGTGTTCTGAGGAGGACAAGGTCAGCTGTCTTCTGAAGGACAGAGAAAATGGCTAAAATGAAATTTTTTCTGAAAAACAATAGCAAATGGGTAACAAAAAAAATATTGGGGCTAAATGCAAAATTATACATAAATGTTGGGGCGAAATGCAAACTGAGGAAAATGCAAAACCGATACATCATGACCCGGTTAAGGGCTTGAAAATGAAACGTTTTCTAAAATATAATGGCAAATGAACAAAAAATAAAATTGGGGTTAAATCAAAACGAAGGTGTATAAATAATGGCTTTTAAGGTATTAACCCTTGTTTAAAATTCAGTTATGATTAGTATAAATATGGACTATGTTTTGGTAAATTCAAGTTTTCGATTTCCAACAATAAATTCTTTGGTTAGCAAGACTCTCCTTATTATTCCTTTGTTTCTCATGTTTCTCCCACTGCATATTTTTCTTGGGCATCAAGGGATAACCAGATCAATACCTTATAATGGCCATTATTCCCAACATCGAGATCCCAAATTCTATGAACATTTTGATATATTTCACATTTGTGAACGATAATTAATAATATTTTGAACAAAATTTACTACCAATAGTCACCACAAGAACACTTACCATCTCTAAAATGATGAAACCTAAAAGGATCTCTAAGTATAATTTTCCGCCTCACAATCTCACTTACAAACTTAAACAACTCATGACAATCACCACAAACACGAAGATTCTTAAATATCTGCAAATCCGAACCTTCCGGCGTACTAATCAATCCATATGCAAGTGCCAACCTCTCACTATGCTTCCATAAATGATCCTCCTTTTGTTCTTCATCAATATCTTGCAATGCAAACTTCATATCACAAACATAACCACTTTCTTTAACCATTTTCTTAATCTCATCTAATTTCCCATATATCTTTCCACTCTCAGGGTGCGATTTATCCCCTATCGCAAAAGAACTCACCTTTCTTTTCATCTTAATCCAACTACACGCGGGTTTCTTCTTAACATTTCCAAATTCCATTTCTGATCTAACATCATGAACAAAGTCCCATTTCCCAATACTTGCACATACATTTGAGTAAAGAACAAAAGCCGAATCATCTAATGGATTTGATTCAAGAAGATGTTTTAACGCTTGTTTTCCCAATTCTAAATTCCCATGAATTCTACACGCAGCTAACAAGCTTCGCCACACAAAGTCATTTGGTGGGACCGGCATTTTCTTGATGAAATTTTCAGCTTCTAGAAGCTTCCCGGATCTTCCAAGAAGATCAATTATACAAACACAATGTTCTATACCAATAGGAACTCCAAATTTTGTTGTCATTAAAGAATAATATTCAAGACCCTTGTCTACTAAACCTCCATGACTACACGCAGATAACAAAGAAACAAAAGTGACATGATCAGGCTTAAATCCCATTTTCACCATTTCATGAAAAGCTTCTATTGCTTCCTGAAACAATCCTTGTCTTGCAAATGATGATATTAGAATATTCCATAACACTATTGGTCGAATCTTTGCTTCTGGAAGCATTTTCATCACATCATTTATCTCGCCACATTTTCCATACATATCCGTGACAGCTGTCGTAACATATTGATGCGAGTCAAACCCGGATTTAAAAGTCAAACCGTGAATCTGTTGACCTTCTTCAAGAGCAGACAAGGTAGAAGCAGCAGAAAGAGCCGAAGAGAGAGTAAACTGATCCAAATGAATTCCATTTTTCTTCATCTCTGTGAATCTTTTTAAAACCTCTTCTCCATGTCCATGAGCATTTGCAGCAAGAAACGCGTTCCAAGAAACGTAATCTTTGTTAACAAATCCATTAAAAATACGTGTACTTGAATCCAAATCGTTACACTTTCCATACATTGTAATAAGGGAATTTTTCACATAATCATCCGAATCAAAACCAGAAAGAATCAGATACCCATGTAATGGTTTCCCATGGCTGAAAAGTTGATTTGGAGTAACACAAGAACTAAGAACTTGAATCAAGGTTATGTGGTTAATGGGTTCATTTTGTTTTCTCATAAAGTTAAAAGCTTTGATTGTTTGATTTGGTTGTTCACATTCGGTGTATCCTCCAATCAGAGTGTTCCATGTCACCAAGTCTTTTTCGGGCATTCTTTCAAAGACTTTTTCAGCTTGCCACATCATCTTTTGCTTTCCATACATTGTGACTAAAGCATTTCCAACAATTAGGTTTCCATGGAAACCAGATGTGAATACAAGTGCGTGAAGGATTTCGGCTTCTGCTAAAAAATCATGGTTTGAACAAGCAGATAATGCGCTAGAAAAAGTCACATGATTTACAGGTCTTTGTCTCTGAAGCATTTTAACAAACACTTTCAAGGCATCAAGGTGCACCCCTTCTTGTATATAACCAGATATTATTGTATTCCATGAGATTAAATCCTTATCTGGCATCTCTTCAAATAACTTTACCATGTCCTTGAGCTTTCCGGTTTCTGAATAAAATAGCAAAAGGGTATTGCATAGAGATAAGTTTAAATCAAACCCTAGTTTGTGGACCAAACCATGAACAGCAGCACCATAGAGGAGATTGTCCATGGAGCTACATACTGATAACAGTGCAGAAAGTGTAATTGGATCAAGATCTTCATGGAGATGACGCATGAATTTAAAGCATTGAAAGGACTCCTTGAATGAATGATTGCGTGCATATGCAGAAATCATGGAGTTCCATGAAATAGTGTCACGTGTACTCATTTGATTGAACACATAGCAGGCGTCTTGTATGCTACCAATATTACCAAACATGGATATAAGAGAATTGGACACTGAAAGATCATATTCGAATCCAGATTTTATGACATGTCCAAGAACTTGAAGACCCAATGACTCGTTTTCCAAAGATCCACAAGAAGTTATCACAGTGGTGAATGTGTTCTGGTTACATTTGACATCTTCATGCTTCATTTTGTGGTATAAGTTTATGACCTCCATGGGATTTCCATTATCAGAGTAGCCAACCATCAATGAAGTCCAAGATACCACGTTCTTTTCTGGCATCTTGTCAAAGAGACTATGAGCACTGGAATGGAATCCATATGAAGTATAAAAGTTTAGAAGGGCTGTTCCTGCATACACATTATATAATAAACCGTTTTTCAAAATTAAACCATGGATTTGAAATCCTTGATGTAGCATAAAGCCTGAACCAGTGCATCCGGTTAATAAACTAGCGATAACGAAGCCACTTGTCTCAAATCCTTGAGCACGCATTTGACTTAACAAAAGAAAGGCGTCTGAGTACAATGAAACTCGAACTAAAGCAGAGATCATGGTATTCCATGTAGCTTCGTTTCTCTGAGGCATTTCATCGAACACGTAGCGAGCAGCTTCGAATTTGCCGTGTTTTGAGTACATATTGATCAAAGTATTTGTATGGAATATGCTTAGACGGAGGTAATTCTTTATACAAAAAGCATGTAGTGATTTTCCAACAGTCTCGTTGGTGATCTCCGAGAAACCCTTCTCTAAAAAAACTGAGATAATGGTTCCTCCAAATTGGTGCATCCCACGATGTAGAGACTTGAGGCTTGAACATGGCGTCAAAGCGTTCCAGTAGAGAAACTGATTAGCTATGACACCAACTCGGTGCATACCCAGGAACAGCATCAGAGTTTCCTTGGCGAAGCCAATTTAAGTATATACTCGGATAATAATGCAGTCCAAGAAACCATCCTTCTCATTGTTCATTTTAACGAACACATCACATCACGGGCGCCTTTCATGCCACCAGCTTGAGAGCAGTCCATCTCCCGAATGTCATTTTAATCTGTATTTTCTCTCCTATTCTTCTCAAACTTTATCCTATTTCTTCAAATATGGAGATATATTGTGATGAAGTTTTGTAGGTTTTATTCTATCTTTTTATATATTTATATATTTATAGTTTATTTTATCTCCTAGATTTTATTTAAATACTAATATTTGTAATATTATATTAATTAATCATCCATATAAAATTTATTTTTATTTATCGAATTCATATAAAAAATTAAATACATATTAAAATCATGAAACATGATAATATATTTATTTATGAGTGTATTATAAATATAAATTTATTTATGTAATATTACTGTAATGAAAAAAAATATATATTATATATTTGTTAAAACCAAATTAGTAGAAGAGTGTGTTTGACAATCTATGTAAGTTGGAAAAATAAAATATACAAAAAATATATTTTTTGGGGGTAAAAAACAGAGTAAAAAATGAAATAGGGTTGGAGATGAAATACTATTTACTCCATTTTTTGGAAGAAAAAAATAGAGGTAGGTTGGAGATGGTCTTAAAGAATTTCGTCCGCTAAACACTCCAAATTATAGAGATTCTTTTTTGGGAGAATTTGGTAAGATTGTCAACAAAAATAAGGGAAATGTGTATTAAAGTCCTTAAAGATTGATTCCATTAACGGAAAAGTCATCCCTATTTTTTTTTTTCTTTTTACAATTTTACCCCATATACCGGCTATCGTTTGCATCTTGTCTCCAATACCAGGTTACCGCTTACGTAATCAATCACTTTGGCTGATGTGGAGGACATGTAATTTAAAAAGGCGTTTAGGGGTAAATTCTAACATAATTCATCAAAAGTAGCAATAATCGATCAAGGGGGAAAAGGAGAATGGCTTCATCTCCTTCAGTTGAAAGTATTCGTCGAACTATGACAACCCAAGTTGTAAGAGAGACGTGCTATTATGGAGATGTATGTGGAAGGTGGACTTCCGGACAACAAAAAATCCATGTCGAAGATTTGTGGGATGGCCTAATTATAAGGTAAAGGCTTTACACATTACTTAGATGAACAAATTATGATTTTGTGGTTTTGGTTTTAGGATGAAGAGAAGGATTGTGAGCACTTTGCTTGGATAGATCCTCCACTACCCACGAAATGGTACAAAGACCAAAAGTTTGAATTGTATAACTAAGCAACTGCTTAAAATGTAGGAGTACAAGCAACATTGGGATGTAGTGATTTGGGAAATCCAACTCAAGGTCTTCAAGTAGCAGCAACAGTGCAAGGTGGTGGTGGTATATCACTTGGACTTTTGAAGAATGCAATATATGTTCTTGTAGTTGTTGTAGTGGTCCTGGTATGTGGTAAAATGGTGTAATATTGTATTTCTCAATGTATTGTGTAACAACCCAAAATTTTCAATAAAATTTTTCATTTTTAAATAATGAAATCATATCCATGAATTATAAAACCCCAATCATAATTGTTTTCAAAACCCATAACATCAAATAAATTATTCATAAATCAGAGTGTCCCCAAACAAAATACCAGAGAGTGCATGCCGTGCCATTATGCCTAGCCCTTGCCCTTAGATCCTGAAGTACTTGAAACAACCAACAAACTGTAAGCTAACACTTAGTGTGTTCCCTAGAGCCTACCCCACATAACACACATAATCATACAATCCATATAAATCCCATAATCCATGCATGTAAACATATAGGGATGTCGTGGGCTCCCACCAGGGTCTTACACCTATGTGTCATGGGTTCCTCCATGGTTTTTACCTGGAATGCCATGGGCTCCCCCACATGGTCTGATATCTAAGTGTCATGGGCTCCCCCATGGTCTTTACTTGGAATGTCATGGGCTCCCCCACATGGTCTGATATCCAAGTGCCACGGGCTCCCCTGGGTCTTCCATGCAAGTATCCCAAAGACAACTAACATATTACATACCACATTGTAACATCCTAAGTCCAGGTATACCTTGTAACCCTTGGTATTTTGTGTACTTGTCCATTTCCGCCCTTTTTGAGGAAAGGTGGTGAATAAGTACGCATGACGTATGCGAGTATACGCTCAATGTAGTCATGTGCGTGCTTTTGATACATAATCCACCTAGTATGCTGGCCATTGCTGCATTTCATGATTATGAAATATGGAAAATGGATGTCAAAACCGCTTTCCTTAATGGGAAATTGGTTGAGGATGTTTACATGGCTCAGCCAGAGGGTTTTGTCAATGCGAAGCATCCTAATAGAGTGTGCAAGCTTGAGAAGTCCATTTATGGACTTAAGCAAGCGTCTCGCAGATGGAATCTTTGCTTCGATGAGAAAGTCAAAGACTTTGGGTTTATACGAAGCGAAGATGAATCATGTGTACATGTCAAAGCCAGTGGGAGTATAGTTAGCTTCCTCGTATTGTATGTTGATGACATACTACTCATAGGAAACGACATCCCGACACTACAGGAAGTTAAATCCTGGCTCGAGAAGTGCTTCGCTATGAAGGACCTCAGAGAGGCTTCCTATATTTTAGGAATAAGGATGGCGAGAGACCGAAGTAAGAGACTAATAGGAATTAGTCAGAATACTTACTTGGACAAAGTACTAAAACGTTTTAGTATGGAGAACTCAAAGAAGGGAGAGTTACCAATCCAAAGTAATGCCAAGTTGAGTAAGACTTAATGCCCGAGTACCGAAGTCGAGATAGCAGAAATGAGCCCAGTACCATACGCTTCCGCAGTTGGCTCGATTATGTATGCTATGACTTGTACTCACCCTAATGTGGCCTTCGCTTTGAGCATGGTCAGTATATATCAAGGGAACCCTGGTAGAGCGCATTGGACCACAGTCAAGAATATTCTTAAGTACCTTCGGAGGACCAAGGAATGGTTTCTAGTCCTCGGAGGGAGTGATGACTTAAAAGCGCGAGGGTATAGTGACGCCAGTTTTCAGATCGACAGGGACAACTACCGTTCGCAGTCGGGCTGGGTCTTTACCCTTAATGGAGGAGCAGTGACTTGGAAAAGTTCCAAGTAAGAAACCATAGCCGATTCAATGTGCGAATTAGAGTACATTGTAGCGAGCGAAGCATTAAAGGAGGCGATATGGTTGAAGAACTTCATTGGAGACCTTGGAGTTGTACCTGCCATAAAGGAGCCTATGAAAATTTTCTGTGATAATGAAGGAGCGGTTACCTTGACCAAGGAACCGAGGGATCATGGTAGATCTCGACATATCGATAGAAAATATCACTTTATTCGACATCGGGTAGAAGAAGGACTCCTCGTAGTGAAGAGGGTATCGTCAGAAGATAACCCAGCAGATCCGCTTACAAAGGGACTTAGTAGGGTTAAGCACTTGCAGCACGCTAGGAGCATTGGGCTGAAGGACGATATTAGTTTAGATTATATAGTTTAGAAACGTGTAATAGATAAATGTAATTGACATTTGATGATTAAATAAAGGAGTATTATTTATAAGTAAAGTTACTGTCTTATGTTGATTGTTTAACTATTGTTTCACTTTGCATGTTTTGACTTCCTGAATAATTGAGTTATTTAAGAATAATCGAATTATTTGAACGGTCCACAGTCGTTCATATGTTGGAAGTAGATATGAATGAAGACTGTCATGAATAGGTGTGTAGATTGTCTAAAAGGTATTAGACATAGCAAAGGTTTGCTACAACGTTCATGAGTGCTTATGAACAAGTTTTGAGCATTGGAATAAACCCGTGCTTGCTGGAATCACTTCATGGAATTTATCACGAGTGATCGCGAGACGATAATATCATATGGTCTTAAAACCTAGATATATGGTTTATTGTTGGCTGATTGGTTGTGCATTGATAATGCGAAAACGCATCACTAACTTGATGTCATAAAACACATTGTTGTGTAAGATTTGATTAGTGAGTAGTAAATGCATATAAGTCGAAGTTTATCTGTTCCTTTTATCCTAAGAGGGTAAAAGCGATATCAGGGCCCCTCGATCATTTGATTTGACTTATATGTTGGGCCCGGTCAGGACTGAATTGATGTGTTCAATTAAGTTATATGTCAAATGAATCTGAGATCGAGAAACAAATTGTTGGACAATAAGAATGACTATGTTCCATGTAATTGTCCGCACGATATCTAGAACAGAGGACTATACGATTCCTTATCTAAAGGACAGGTTACTGATAAGATTAGAGTTCGACAACGTCTTTGAGAGCTACGATTGTTAATCGGAATATGCTTACATTATAGTTACTAGACTTATCCAAGTGGGAGACTGTTGGATTAGTGTCTAAGCCCTTAACTATATTTGGTAAGTACTTGACCCGGTTGTGCATGGTCCTTTTGGGTTGCCTTCACCATAGCAACTTGACAGGGTAATTTATGGAGAAAGAGAGAAGATACTATGATTATTAATATATTATAAGAATAATATATTTAAGGAGTAATCATATTATTTAATTAATATTAGTCAAAAATTAATTAAGAATTAATTTGGTGACTAAAAGAGATTAATTAAATAAAGGGGCTTAAACTGTCAAATGTGTGATAGTTGGATTTAGGGTTGGGAAACCTTATTGATTAAAGGGGGAACGAAATTATGATGGGGATCCATCAAAATTTCATCCATAGTCCCTATTCCATAAGGTTCCATGGGCTGCTTGGTGATTAAGCTGTCCATTAGGGTTTTGGCAGAAAAGCCTACAGTATAAATAGAGACCCCTATATGTAATTTTCGGCCACTTGATTCCAAGAGAAACCCTAGGGATGATTTTAGCATCCTCTCTTCTCTCTCATAATTGCCTTCTTGCTAGTTGGTGTTTGTAAGCTGTTAGAGGAGTTACACTTATGACTCTAAGCTCAAGGAAGAAGAATATTCAAGCAAGTAATAAGACGTAATCTTCTAGATTTGTTTTGGTCATTATAATTTCGAGTTATTATCATTAGATCTAGGGTTAAAAATCCTTGGATGAATGCATGTACAATTAGAGAAACCTAGATCCAAGCATTAGGGTTTGCATGAGCACATAGGATGTTCTTGTGGCTCAAACCCATCAGAAACACCAATCCTTGATTTACCCGAAAGAGTTGAAGACTTTGTAGTTTACAGTGATGCATATGGACTTGGATTAGGTTGCGTTCTAACCCATAGAGATAAAGTGATAGCATATGCATCCAGACAACTGAAAGCACATGAACATAACTAATGCACTCGTGATTTGGAGTTGGTAGCAGTGGTTTTTGCGTTGGAGATATGGATACATTATCTTTATAGCATGAGGTGTAAGATTTTCACTGATCATAAGATTCTTCAGTATCTCTTTGAGCAAAAGGAGTTGAACATGAGAAAATATGCTGACTAGAATTACTCAAGGATTGTAACTGTGAGATATGTTACCACCCTTGAAAAGAGAATGTCGTAGCAGACGTTTTGATTAGAAAAATAAACCTAGAGAGGAAAAGGCCAAGAACGCTAAGAATTGAAATTGTCTTAATGATTGTAGAAAGTATCAAGAAAGCTCATAAGGAAGCCTTAGAAAAGAAGAAAATTGAAAAGAAGAATGTTTGGGAAAATATTAGTGTTTGGAACAAACAACCAAGGGTTGAAGGTATTCCAAAACAAAAATTGGGTGCCTAAGACGGGAGGTATAAGAGATCTTCTCATCGAAGAGTCTCATGAAACCATGTACGCTACTTATCCTGGAAGCACCAAGATGTATATGGATTTGAAACCATATTACTGGTGGTAGATGATGAAGTTCAATGCTACTAAGTATATGGATTAGTGTGTGACATGCACAAGAGTTAAAGCTCAACATCAGAAACTGTATAGGAATTAGGAACCTTTACCAGTACCTATGGGTAAGTAGGAAGACATCACCATGAATTTTGTGACTGAATTACCTAGGATGAAGATTGGTCATAACATAAATTGGGTGATTGTGGATCAATTGATGAAGAGTGCGTATTTCATAGCATTCAAAGAGAGATTGTCTATGGAAAAACTCGCAAAAGTTTACATGAAAGAGATAGTGAAAGATCATGGTGCCCCTTTGACAATTGTTTCAGATCGTGATAAGTTTTGTACTTATCGATTTTTGAGGAGTCTACACGTAGAGATGGGTACAAAACTATGTTTGAGTAATCCTTATCATCCACAAACTGATGGTCCAAGTGAGAGAATGATTCAAACACTAGATATATGTTGAGAGCTTGTACGTTGGAGTTTGTGGGTAATTGGGATGAGAATTTACCATTGGTGGAAGTTTCTTACAATAATAGTTACCATTTGAGCATTAGGATGGCACATTATCATGCACTGTATGGATATAAGTGTCGTCGCCATCTTGTTGGCTTAAAGCCAGAGAGAAGTAGTTTATGGGTCCTGAGATTGTCCATCAGACTGCTAAGAAGTTAAAAGTGATCAAAGAAAGAATACTAGCAACTCAAAACCATCAAAAAAGTTATGTTGTAATGCCCGCGTTTCTCACTAGGCATTAATAAGATGATGTAATAGTTATGGTCAACAATTGTAACCTATTTGCTGTAATAAAGAAGAATTATGTGAATATTATGTGTTTCATGATTATAATAATATAATACAATAGGAAAAATCAAACGAATCGCCAGTAAATTGTAAAAATAAGTGCGCCAAAACATATATATTATTATATATTTAGAAAATACATGTCGTCTTGATCCCGAAAATATACATTTCGTAGAAATCCGACTCATAATTAATTATATGATTTTTATAAGATATAAGACTCAGTCGCGCACAAGGAATGTGTGACATAAAAGTAGGCCTGGCAATGGAGTGGTGCTTTGACCCTGATCCGATCCAAACCCTTAACAATTATATGAGTTTGGAGCATAGTTTTTGATCCATTTACCCGTTAACGACCCGTACCCGCTAACCCTTTTATTAAAAGGGTCGGGTATGGATCATTACCGATCCACTCCATTTATAACTCGCCCCGTATAAATTTTAGAATTATACATTTATATTTTATACTGCCTAAGTTTTACTTTAAATTCCAATCAAAACTCCAAAGACTAAATTGTTTTTACATAGGACTCGAGGGTTTGATTATTTAAAACCCTACGGGTTACAGAGAGGGTTTGGATCGGGTTTTGGAATTTGTTAAAAGGGTTTGGATTAAGGTCGATTCGCTCCAAACCCACTCCATTGCCAGGTCTACATAAAAGCTACAAAGATAATGGTTTTGGAATTTTGTTTCGTGCGTGGTGCACGCGAGGTACACAATGCACGCTTGTAAAAGGTGAAAACGCTGACCATAGAGAGGCCGACACGTGGCACAAAGTGGTTGGGAGACGTTGCCTTAAAATGCATGACGTGCACCTCATTTGCACACCATGCATCCCAAATTTAGCTATAAATAGCCTAAGATGCCCCATCTAAGGCCAAAATCCCAAAATTTCCTTAGTTCTAAGTATCTGGTAAAGACATGATATCCCTTAAAGCCCCACATCTAAGGTGCTAGTAGGATGGAGTTCTGCCATTACAATTTTCGAACTTTTGTCTAGGGAATCTCTGTAAGTTAAATTACACTCGACCTTATCTTAGTGTAATTTATATTTATAAGTCATAGTCGTTATTATGAACCTATAAATAAGATTTATCAGTAATTCCAAGTCATAATATTGATCAATCTTCTTACGGGAGAGGTGTCTAGAATGGTCACGTTGGCTTGGTTGTTGGATTTTAGAATGGCTATACGTTGAAATGGTCCTACCTCCCAACTGTCCTCCTGGCTGATCCTTATTTGATAAAACTATCAATATTCTTTGGAATAATTGATAGGTCTAGACTATTTTCAGTCACGTAGAATATTAGGCTAAGACATAGTTATAATGATACTAGGGTATGTCAAAGGAAAAGTTTGCTGCTAGAAGCGAAATGTTGTCTGAGTTTTGAGTCATTACTTTAACAAGTGAGTGCATAGTTACTTTCATCTTACACATAGATATGATGTACTTAAGATAATGACATGCTATATATACCTATTATCTGTGTTCCTAAAATCTATGCTAGATGAACGATTATACATGTTTTACTTGATTTAAAATATATATATATATATATATATATATATACCTATGTAGAGATGGGTAGATGAAATATGATATAGATGAAGAGATATGAAAGATGTAATAGATTATGAGAGGCCTTGACTTTAAAGATGATCTAGTCGTTTAGTGGAATATAGATGACGACAGATTATTTTAGACAGTACAGTGGAATGCTAGCAGGCCTGCAACCTGTATGTGTTTTTGAACTAAGTGTTCACCAGGTGTAATCTTGCAACCGACAAACTTTGGTCCAATGGTAAAGATAGCAAGGACTCTAAAGGAGGACATATGGTCAGCAAGGAACATGGAGAACCAAATTAGGAAGAAGGGTTTGGAGAGAGCGAAGGTAGGAGAGAAGAGAAAGTTTGAGGGACCATCAAGGTCCAACAAGAAGAGTAGATTTTCAAAATCTGGTTCCAGAAATTTTGTAGGTGGAGGAGAAGAAAAATGGCACGAGAAGTGCAAAAAGAAGCATTCTGATTTTGTAACGCCCCGATTTCCAGGTATTGACTTAGTGTGTGAGTCCTTGATTTCAAGGGCTACTCGACGAGTTGATTGCCCTACTCGTCGAGTAGCAGCGGGTTGGCCACGTATTTTAATGAGCTACTTGCCGAGTTCAAGAAGGGACTCGACGAGTAGGAGCTGGCAGATGAAACCCTAAATCTCGGGGTTTTGCACCCTATTTAAATGATCATTGGCCTCCCCCAGCCTCCCCTCTACTGCCCTTTGTCCCTCTCAAGCCCTAAATCGTGTGTGTGTGTGTTCTTTTGGTGTGTTCAAGCTTGGAGGAGGAACTTTGAAGAAGGAAACACTTGGGGAAGCAAGGAAATCAAGGCTAGGAACTCGTGGGGAGCTAGGAGGTTCATCAGTTGTCACTCCCTGAAAGGTATTAAGTTGTTCCTTTAGCTCATCTCTCTTTTGACCTCTTTTGGATGGGTTTTATGAAAGGCTCCCCATGTTTAAGCTAAGATCTGAAGTTGTAACTTCAGATCTGGACTCCCTTTGACCTCTAGATCCATAAAGTCATCAGCCTTGCCTATTACGAGCCTTCCCTCAAGTGTGAGACTTCATTGTAAGCTTAGTTTTGCCATTTAAGGGTCTTAAAGCCTTGCATGCACGTAAAGTTTGCGACTTTACGTGATAAATATGCCATAGAAGCTTGGATCTATAATTTGGAGCCTTGCCATGGCTTTAAAAGCGTCTGCATGGATGAAGGTCTGCAAGGACTCGGCAAGTTGGATGAACAACTTGGCGAGCCCGTTGAAGATAGCCATGAACTTGACGAGTTGGATGAACAACTCGGCGAGTTTGTTGAAGATTGCCTTGGACTCGGCGAGTCGTTCGAAGACTCGACGAGTCGGCTAGGGTTTCTCCCAATTATTGGACAAATGAACTTGGCGAGGTAAAAAGGGACTCGACGAGCCAATAAGGGATTTCATGACTTCTCGAGTTCAGGAAGGACTCGAAGATTTGGTGAACTGCACTTGACGAGTCGAGTCAGCATGGACTGTTGAATTTGACTGTGGACTTTGACTTGGACCAAGGGTTGACCAGTTGACTTCTGAGGGTATTCTGGTAATTTGGAGACTTATGAAAAAGGGTTCTATGGTAACTATAGGTGGTGGAGTTCGTGTTGGTGATCCAGGAGTCGAGCTTTCTAGTTTCAGACGACAGTTGCAAGGTGAGTTATCCTCACTATACTAAGGGGTCTAAGGCACCAAGGCCAGCCCATTGGATATGTTATCCTAGAAGTGTTAGAGGTTGAGTACGAGTTAGTGTTGCATTCTAGTGGTTATGCCAGTTAGGTAGATCTGTAGGACTACCTATGACGTTATGTGATTATTGCTTGCTCAGTGGTTACGTTATGTGTTTGTTATATGAGATGGGTTGAGGTTGTAAAGCTTCGTGCGGTAGCCAACAAACCTTAGGAGCATTCCAGCTACGGGCTAAGGGAGACTCGTACTGTGGGCTCGGGAGCATTCCAGCTACGGGCTAAGGGAGACTTGTACTGTGGGCTCGTGGGTATTACAGTCTGTAGGGCTGTAAACTCGTTATGTGTTATTCTGTTCAGCTTGTTATGATATGTTATTACTGACATGGTTATGTGGACTGTATGTGTATCAGTATTTTGAGGGGTAACTCACTAAGCTTTTAGGCTTATAGTTTTAGTTTATTGTTTCATGTACATCAGGGGATCGCAGCAAGGCGAAGGCATGACCGTACAACTCCTCATATTATGTTTATGTTTCTGAGAATACTCTGATCAAATATATTTTGAAAACAAAGTTGTAATATTTTGATGAAGTTGACATGTTTTAAAAGTTTAAATTGGTTTGAAATTTTTGGGTGTTACAAGTGTGTATCAGAGCCTTGGTTTGAGTGAATTGGAGAAACACCCGTGTAACTCCAGTCTCAAATCAAGGAAAGGAGTTTCAAAATGATTTTTCTAAAAAGGTTTTCAAAATAAATAAAGGAGGATGCAGGGTGTACGATCAGCCGGAGCCAGTAAGTAGACCCCCAAAATACCATACAAGTTATTTGATTATGTGATATGTTAGAACAACATGTTAGTACTAGGCTAGGGATCTTCAGAAATTGCATGGTAGAATTGTCTGATTTCATGATGCCTGCTAGCCTAGGGTTTCCTTTATATGAAATTGACATCATTACTGTAGTTGCTTAGTGTATGCATCACAGTTATATATAATTAAGATCTTATAGTCTGAGAATGTTTGATTTGGCCTTATGTTCTGTTCTTGTTTGATTGGGAGCTTAGGGTAGGATTGGATATTCGAAAGTCTATAGGGTCCAACGTTATGTATGGCTAGCATACACTAGTGCTACAGGGTTGGTGGAAGTTTCATGGATAGGTGGGTTGAGTGAGGCCAGGAGGTCAGTTATGAGATGTTTATCACTCCTCTAGGGTGAGAATTGAGCGCTCGCCATGTTGTGTATTCAGTTAGGGCATTGTGACGATGATTGAGGCAAATATGGGTAGGTGTGGAAGGTAGTTGTTGGATTAGTGTCTAAGTCCATAACTATTTTGGTATGTACTTGACCCGATGGTGCATGGTCCTTTTGGGTTGCCTTCACCAAAGCAACTTGATTGGAGAAATAAATAGAAAGAGAGGATAATATGATTTATTAATATGTTATAAGAATAATATATTAAAGGAGAAATCATATTTGTTTAATTAATATTGGTCAATAATTAATTGAGAATTAATTTTGTGATCAAGTGTAATTAATTAAACTAGAGGGGCTGATTTGTAATTGTGTGATAGTTACAAAATAAGGTAAGGATTATCTTTTATATATGGTGGACGAATTTAAGGTTGGAAAGCCTTAGAATTCGAGTATGATAAGGATTCATGGATTATCTTATTGGTTGCTTAATGGATAATCAACTAGATAAGGATAATGACTGAAACCCTATCTCTACACCTATATAAACACCCCTAGGGCCATGAATTCGTGTATCCCTTCCCAAGAGGTCCCAAATACGAATTCTAACCTTCCTCCTCTCTCCTTATACCTTCTCCACTTGCTTATGGTGTTTGTAAGCCATTAGAGGAGTGACACTTGTGACTCTTTGCTTTCCAAGGTCAATTCAAGGAGGAATTGGATTGTTATTGCTACATAACAATCAAGGTATGTTCTTAAACCTATTTACATGTGAATTCTGATTTCCATATGCTAGAATTAGGGTTCAAGTCTTGGATTCAAAGTATGTACAATAGAAAAACCTAGATCCGAGCTTTAGGGTTTGTATGAGCACATAGGATGTCTTATGACCAAAACCCATCAGTGGTATCAGAGCCATGATTGGTTTCTATTGTATTGATGCTTGATGTAACTGAAAATCGTGTTTTGGCCTCACTGTTCGACCTGACTCGGCGAGTCACTCTTGGACTCGGCGAGTCAGCCCTACTCGGCGAGTTCCAGAGGGTGACTCGGCGAGTCGGTGCGTCAGACAGTGCTTATCTCGGGATTTCTTGCTGTTTTTGCATTGGGATAATTACCTTATCATCTTAGATTAATATTAATCCGATTATATGATATATTTGACTATAATTTTAATCTAATTGAAGATATTTATCAATTAATAAGATAATTGTTTCCTTATAAGATAATTGATTAATTATTTTAAGTAAATTGATAAATTGTTTTGCAAGAAATCATCAAATATGGATAATTATGTGCTTAAATGAATTATTTGTTATTTGATCCTTGTTGTTGTGAAAAGTTTCATATTTGGCCCTTTAAGTTTTATAGTTTAAATTTGAACCCCAAAAGTTTTGTTGTTTTGAAATTTAAATAGTTGAAACCCTAATGTTTTGAAAAAGGTTTCAAAACTTGCCCTCAAGTTTTGGAATTTAAATTTTGATTAAATAGTTTAATTTTGATGCATATTTAAATTCTAAACCCTAATGTGTTGAAATGTTTCAAAAACTTGCCCTCAAGTTTTGGAATTTAAAAGTTGATTAAATGTTTATTTAGGAATGTTAAATTCTAAAACTCTAAGAAGTTTTGAAAAGGTTCAAATCACACCCTTATGTTTTTATTAATTAATTAAGGTGTATAATTAAAAGAGGTTTAATAAATCCATAAAAGTTTAGGTTAACCATTTAATAGAATTAAAAGTGTAATTGTTAAAGTTTTTCGTGATGGAAATTAGTGAATCGTCATTCACTTACCTTCAAATATTCTGCAACTAGATTACGGCATCCCTTTTCTAGGTTGTAGCGTATTGTGTTGGGTCCTAGCCTTGGAATTTCATTTGGGTGATCTACCAAGGACTCAATCTATCACCTAACTTAAATTCGTTTTCTCCCGTTTTGTAGATGTCAAAGTTCGACAACTATGGTCTTCCCAAATCCCGTGGAACAAGCATTCCACGTGAAGATGATATTCCACGATTTAATCGAGGAACGAGAAATCATGCTTCACTTCCTCCTCCTCCTCCTATTGTTCTCCCCAACCCACAAGATCGAAGAATTGAAAGGTTCAATATCACTAAAGCCCTATTGGAAATGAAACATGAAGATGGTAAACCCGTGTGTGCCCATGTTCTAGGAATGAAATCACACATTGATAGGTTGAAAATGTTGGGTGTGTCATTCCCAGATCAGTTGGCTGTAAATTGGGTTTTGCAGTCACTTCCTGAATCATATAATGAGTTCAAAAGGAAATATTATATGATGGATCATGACGACAACCTCATTGACCTAACTTACATGCTCATTGCTGCTGAATCAGAAATGATTTGGCGAAGCAATGGAGCGTATTTGTTGGAAAAGTCAACCAACCATGCTTCCGAGGACGTTCTAGGAGAACCGACCTGCGTTTGCTGCCAAAAGAGAGGGCGTTGGATACAAGTCTGCCCAAAGAGCTTGAAGAGTCCAGAAGCTGGGAGAGTCAAAGAGTATGGCTGCGCTTCAGGTAAAATCCACTATCTAACTCCATTGAGTTCCTATTCATTGATTCTTAATACATGATGTAATAAGATTGCATTTGAATGTTTTACAGGATCGGTGAAAAGAAAGGAAGCTTGGTGAGAGAGCAAGATGAATCTAATCACAAGAGATGGATCTCGATCGCATGGACTTGAAGATTAGATTTTGAGCTTAGAAAGTTATGATAGAGTTGTTAGAAATTTTCTTTTGTACATAGTTTTCAATAGATTTTGCATTGTAAGGACAAATTTTTCCGCTGCTTTTATAAATAAAATAATTTTTGTTTGACTTATTTATTTATTTATTTCCTTGCAATGAAATCGTTATGAAAATTGGTGTTTGCATATTTCTACAACAAATGGATATGATTCTTATTTATGGTGTTTATGGAAAAGTCAAGAATTTACCAAATAGGGAGAGTTTTCTCATCGCCCAAGTTTCAATTGGACAGAAATTTGGAATCATGCAACTTGGTTGCACGATGAATGAGAAATTTCATATTTGGAAATTAGACCGATTCGTTGACAAAGTGTCAAGTGAAGGACTAAGAGATCGAGCACACAAAGTTGCGTGTTGATCAAGTCCACCATAAGAGTAACAAAGATATTCGTCATGATTTACTAAAGGTTTAGTAAATATGATTATACTTACAATATTAAGTGTAATTCTGAATTGATTAAAGGGTTTAGATCAATAGCAGAACGAATAAGAAGAATCAAGTAGGCAGAAAGATAAAAGTTTCTCCATTCTAAGAAGAAGGGAGAGTAGCTTTTATGCTTTATGATATATCTTAGTGATTAAGAACCATATCTCAATTGATCCTCTAAGTGAGTCTTAGTACAATTGTATGTCTAAGAAGAGGAATCAAGAATTGAAGAAATGGTTAAATCAATAAGTCAATCATACTTCGTTCCAATAACAAGTCTTAAAGTTAAGATTGTGACAATGAGTGAAAAGTATTAAGAAGGTTTAAAACATTCATTAAATGTGGTAAGTTGTGATGTCTTAGATAAGACAAAGACCAACTAGGACCAATTTATGAAGATTTTTTGATAAAAGCTGCACTAACTCTTGAATATTTGTCAAGAAATGTTTTGACAAGAAAATCTTATATGTCAAGGAGTCAGTGGGAGTCTTAATGGTCTTGAAAGGTTTCAAGAACAAATCAAATAAACCTCATCGATCATCACTAGCACACGAGTTGAGGTTTACAACCTATCGTGTTGACATTGTTTTGATTCTGTGCCAATCCAATCAAGTTAATTATGTATGTGAGTTCTATGAGTTCTCATTTTGAACGCATAAAAGGCAAAGCACCTTAATCAATGAAAGGTACATTGATAGGAAAGGGTGAGCTACTTAACTACTTGGAAGACATGGTGGGCAGCGGTGCTACCATGAGGCAAGTAATCAAGATTAAGAAAGTTCGATCCATAAGAGTTTGAATTTGTCGTAAACGTTGGTTTTGACAAATTCACATGGATAGGAACATTTACACCGTTTAAAATCTAAGTGTCATAAGATTTCCTCCTTCATGAAAATGATTGTGAGGAAATACTTTCACTAAGAAAGATTTTAAGAAGATAGTGAAATTGCATTCTCGAATTCAATTATGGTTACGACATCCCTTTCCATAATTTGAATTGTGAAGTTTGGCAATTAGTCTTAATTGTTTAGACACACATATGAACTATCGAAGGCAAAGGTGTATAAAGAATCCTTGATAAAAGATTATCAAGGCACTAAGTATTAGAAACATGAACTTAAGAAATTCAATAAGCATTGTTTTCTGAAAGTTAAGATGTTTATGAATACATGTCGAAGCTAGTGGGAGCATAAGTGTTATGTTTTATAATAATCATCAAGATAGTGGGAGCATAAAAGTTATGATTGTATGATTATTAAGGAAAGTATTGCAAGGTTAGCAATATTAATTATAGAAAACATGAGTCATACTTTGCAAAGTCGCAATAGTTGAAAAGTTGTTTTGCTATAATTAAGGGAGAGAATATTATGCTTCAAATCTAAAGGTTTAGGTTGAGAAATGTTAATAAATTTAGTCAAAGGTACAAAGTGTGTTCTTAAAATTTCGATTATGATTACGGCATCCCTTTTCACAATTCGAATTTTGAGAACATAGCAAATAAAACATTATGCGTCGTGTCCCATACGCTTCGGGTATAGGATCGATTGCAAATGCTTAATGTTTGACCATTCTAAAATTTTCCAAATGTCGAGCGCATTTAGAGGGAAAAGGGACTAGAATTGGTTTTGACTAAAACAATTAAACAACTATCAAAGGGCAACCCAAAGTTCGACGAGGATTGGTCGCTTGTGAGTAGTTGGAAGTATAGTATTGGAAAATATGGAAATGTTTCCATATTAGATGGACCGTATCGACATCATTACGAATAGATAAGATTCTATTAAGAATAAGTTGTCATATGGAACATATGGAAGTGTGTCCATATTGGGAATTGAACATTGAGAAATCTATGACTAGATTAGAAACTTCTATGCAAAAGGATGTTCAAAGAATGTACTTTGAGTGAGAGACATCACGTCTATGGAATTGTCTTGTAACAATCTCCGATAGAGGACTTTGTAATATCATTGGCAATAGTCTTTGTGACTTTGGTGCAGTGACATTACGAAAGGATAAGTTGCATAGAATGTTAGAATCTAGCATATTCTATAAGTAGCAAGAATTTGATATTCTTTAACTTATGGAAAAAGGATTTGGAGTTGTGAAATGAGAATGATTGGAAATGTGTTCAATGTGATCTATTTCACAAAGTAAGAACCATAGGTAAACATTGTGTACATACTAGGAGCATGAGACAAGTGTTGGAATTCAAGTAAAAAGTTGATTACCCGAAACGACAAATAATGAGTAATCAATATGGTGATAAATAAAAGGTGTTTTATTTATACTCAAAGGTTGAGGCCATATGGGATTAGTATTATTCTTGTGTTTCACATTTGCATGTTTTGACTTCCAGAATAATTGAGGTTATTAAGAATAATCGAATTATTCAAACGGGCCACAGTCGTTCATATGTTGGAAGTAGATATGAATAAAGACTGTCGTGAATTGGTGTGTGGATTGTCTAGAAAAGTATTAGACATAAGCAAATGTTTGCTGCAACGTTCATGAGTGCTTATGAATGTGATTTGAGCATTGGATTAAACCCACGCTCACTTGGATCACTCCATGAATTGTATCACGAGTGATTGGTGAGACGATAACATCTTATATTCTTGAAACCGAGATGTGTGAGTTGTATCTTGCGAATCGGTTGCACATTGATAATATGTAAACGCACCAGTAACTTGGTGTTATAAAACATATTGTTGTGTGTGATTCGGTGCGTGAGTACAAGCAAGCATTGTATCAAAGTTTATCCGTTCCTTTTATTCAAAGTAGGATAAAAGCGATATCTTTGGGCCCCTCGATGGTTTAGTGATGACAAACGTAAATGCTCGGCCGGGCTAGGGCTAATTTGATTTGTTCAATTAGTCAGTCGTCATAAATCGGGAATCGAGATATAGTACAAAGAGAATGATTTGAAATCATATCTCATATGATATCTAGAATGGAGGAATATATGATCCCTTATCTAAGGACACGCGTATTTGATGTGATCAGAGTTGACAGCGGCTTTGGAAAGCTACGATTGCAGATCGGGATCCGAAGTCATACGCAGAATAGTTGTTAGACTTATCCAAGTGGGAGACTGTTGGATTAGTGTCTAAGTCCATAACTATTTTGGTATGTACTTGACCCGATGGTGCATGGTCCTTTTGGGTTGCCTTCACCAAAGCAACTTGATTGGAGAAATAAATAGAAAGAGAGGATAATATGATTTATTAATATGTTATAAGAATAATATATTAAAGGAGAAATCATATTTGTTTAATTAATATTGGTCAATAATTAATTGAGAATTAATTTTGTGATCAAGTGTAATTAATTAAACTAGAGGGGCTGATTTGTAATTGTGTGATAGTTACAAAATAAGGTAAGGATTATCTTTTATATATGGTGGACGAATTTAAGGTTGGAAAGCCTTAGAATTCGAGTATGATAAGGATTCATGGATTATCTTATTGGTTGCTTAATGGATAATCAACTAGATAAGGATAATGACTGAAACCCTATCTCTACACCTATATAAACACCCCTAGGGCCATGAATTCGTGTATCCCTTCCCAAGAGGTCCCAAATACGAATTCTAACCTTCCTCCTCTCTCCTTATACCTTCTCCACTTGCTTATGGTGTTTGTAAGCCATTAGAGGAGTGACACTTGTGACTCTTTGCTTTCCAAGGTCAATTCAAGGAGGAATTGGATTGTTATTGCTACATAACAATCAAGGTATGTTCTTAAACCTATTTACATGTGAATTCTGATTTCCATATGCTAGAATTAGGGTTCAAGTCTTGGATTCAAAGTATGTACAATAGAGAAACCTAGATCCGAGCTTTAGGGTTTGTATGAGCACATAGGATGTCTTATGACCAAAACCCATCAGTAGTATGGGCCCGTACTACAAAAAGCACAGGACCCATACACGTGTCAAGTAAGTCACAATCTCTAGGATTAGTAGGGAGTTGGCTCCCAGCTATTTATAGGGATTATCTGATATTTTGTGGTATGTTTAAGAATGGTGATGACGAGGCGCTTTGTGGTCGGATCCGGTTCGGGATCAGGATCAGGGGACAGAGGCCAGGAGGGGTTGACAGCACCTGAGCCGGTGGTGCAGATGGGTACAGAGGAGTTGGATGCCAAGATTCGAGAGATCCTACATGATGAGGTTGCTGCTGCATTTCGGGCTCATTTACCGGAGATGTTCGGGTCGATTAAGACCGCCTTGGTGGAGTATTTTGATGAGTGCTACGCAGCCCTTGCAGAGACAGCCGCCGCAGCAGCTGCATCAGCTGTATCAGCGGCATGGGGAGGAGTTGGTAGAGGTTTTTAGTACAGGGACTTCGATAACACGAAGCCCCCTACTTTTGATGGGACACAGGATCCCATCAAGGCTATGAGATAGATTTTAGATGTGGAGGGGTGTTTCTTCACTTGCTCGTGTCATGCTGACCAGAAGGTCAGGTGTGCTCTGAACCTGCTTAGGTCTGGGGCCAAGGACTGGTGGAGACTGGCGACTGGGTCGTACGCTGATGATCAGAGAGCTACTGTTACATGGGAGCAGTTCAGAGACATGTTCAGCGCCCGTTACATTCCGTGGGTTGAGCGGGAGTGGTTGGCATAGGAGTTTCTGAGTTTGAGACAGGATGGGGAGTCGGTGACGGAGATCACCCGTATGTTCACTGAGCGGGCGATGTTCTGCCCATATTTTGCTTCTGAGCAGTCTCAGATGACCCGTTATCTTAGTATGCTCAAGACTGATATCCGACAATTTGTATCTACCTAGCGATGTGATACTCTTTTAGAGTTACAGGAGGCCGCTAGACGGCGGGAGTTAGAGATTGAGTTGCAGCTGAGGGAGCAGCGGTCGGCCTCGGCACAGTCACAGCTGGCGCTGAAGCGGTCAAAGACCGCTGATTTGAGGTCTGGGAGTCAGCAGAGCCGCTCTTGTGGAAAGTGCGGCAGGGTTCATTCCGGGATTTGTCGAGCCATTAGTGGGTGCCACAGGTGTGGCAAGGAGGGGAACTATGCGAAGGATTGTCTCCAGGCCGCTCCGATACCGAGTATGAAGTTATGTTACCATTGTGATAAGGTTGGCCATTTGAAGGCCAACTGCCCGTTACTCGCCACCAAACCGGCGCAGGCTCCAGCGCCGACTTCTTTGAGGATCACGGATGGGAGACCAGTCAAGGCAGAGCCTCCGAAGGCTCAGGGTCGTGCTTTCCAGCTTACAGCGGAGGAGGCCAGAGCAACACCAGTTGTGGTTGCTAGTACGTTTCTACCCTTTATCTCGTTTTCTATATCTGTTGTACCTGTGATTAGGTACGTTTTTAGTGAACTCTTTGCGTGCTTTTGTCTTATTTGACTCGAGGGCGAGTCGGTCCTTCGTATCTCAGTCTTTTAGTAGGGAGTTCAGTGCATCAGCGGGCGAGTTAGAGTGTCCGTTGCGAGTATCTATCGCCAATGAACACGGGGTTTCTGCTTCTTCAGTCTATCGAGGGTGTGACTTGGAGATTTTTGGGGTGTCCTTTCCGGTAGATTTGATTCCGATTCCCATGGGGGAGGTGTGTGTGATTGTAGGCATGGATTGGCCTAGTCGGTTCAGTGCCATGATCGACTGTGAGGGGCAGCGAGTAGTAGTTCGAACCCCAAGTGGGGGAGAACTGGTGATATATGGCGAGGACACCAGAGTGGGATCAGGGTTTTGTTCAGCTGCCAGGGATCGGCAGTACATTCAGCACGGCTGTGCGGGTTATCTAGCGTATGTGGTAGATACGCGGGTTAGGGATCAGATTTTGGTTTCCGATGTATCAGTGGTCAGGGAGTTTGCGGATGTGTTTCCGGAGGAGTTGCCAGGGATACCTCCGGAGAGGCAGGTCGAGTTCAGGATCGACCTGGTGCCAGGTGTGGCCCTTATCGCTAAGGCGCCGTACCGATTGGCACCACTAGAGATACAGGAGCTGTCGTCGCAGCTACAAGAACTGCTGGGCAAGCAGTTCATTCGACCTAGCAGTTCTCCATGGGGAGTGCCGATTCTTTTTTTTTTCCGGAAGAAGGGCGGTTCGCACCGGCTGCGTATTGATTATCGGGAGTTGAATAAGTTAACGATGAAGAACCGTTACCCACTCCCGAGGATCGACGATCTCTTCGATCAGTTGCAGGGCGCATCTTGGTTTTCCAAGATAGACTTGAGGTCTGGGTATCATCAGGTCAGGGTCAAAGAGGAGGATGTGGAGAAGACCGCGTTCCGAACTCGTTATGGACATCATGAGTTCGTGGTGATGCCATTTGGGCTCACTAACACGCCAGCGGTGTTCATGGACCTGATGAATCGGGTATGCAGACCGATGCTTGATCACTCGGTCATAGTGTTTATAGATGATATCTTGGTGTATTCCAAGACCCGAGAGCAGCATGAGGAGCATCTGTGAGAGTTGTTGGGAGTTCTGAGACGAGAACGGTTGTACGCCAAGTTCTCAAAGTGCGAGTTCTGGTTATGAGATGTCTAGTTCCTCGGGCATCTCGTCAGCCAGGAAGGGATTTTGGTCGATCTGGCCAAAATCGAGGCGGTTATGCAATAGGAGATTCTGAAATCTCCCTCAGATATTAGGAGTTTTCTGGGATTGGCAGGGTACTACCGGAGGTTCGTACGAAATTTCTCCAAAATTGCAGTACCCCTCACTCATCTGACGAGGAAGGGGGTGGATTTCTGGTGGGGCCCCGAGCAGCAGAGGGCGTTTGAGACCCTCCGTCAGCGTTTGTGTGAGGCACCAGTCTTGACACTCTCGGAGGGAGTTGAGGATTTTGTGGTGTTCTGTGATGCATCCATCACAAGTTTAGGGGCGGTCCTCATGCAGAGAGGACGAGTGATAGCCTATGCATTGTGGCAGCTGAAGTCGCATGAGACAAGTTACCCTACGTATAACTTGGAGCTGGGGGCGGTGGTTTTTGCCCTCAAGATATGGAGAAATTACCTCTATGGGGTCCGCTGTACCATTTACACGGATCACAAGAGCTTGAGACATATCATGGATCAGTCGAACCTGAACATGAGGCAGCGTAGGTGGCTGGATGTAGTCAAGGACTATGATTGCGAGATCCTTTACCATCCTGGTAAAGCGAATGTGGTTGCGGATGCCTTAATCCGCAAGTCAGCCGGGTCTTCCACTCCCGCGGTATGTATGAGAATAGCGGTGGATTCTCCACTTGTGAGTTTGATCAGAGATGCCCAGGTGGAGGGCATGCGACCGAAGAATTGGAAGTTAGAAAGGATCAAGGGTGAGAATACCCGGTTCGTGCGGGATAGTCGGGGACTATTGACCCGATGTGGTCGGGTTTGGGTTCCGATGTCGGTTGGGGTTAGGCAGACGGTTATGGAGGAGGCTCATAAGTCTCATTTCTCTATTCACCCAGGGGCCACCAAGATGTATCGGGATTTGAGTTTGAACTATTGGTGGTCGTGCATGAAGCGAGAGGTCGCATGGTACGTCGAGAGGTGATTGACATGTAGGATGGTCAATGCCGAGCATCAGAGGCCGCATGGAAAGTTGCAGCCTCTAGAGATTCCCATGTGGAATTGGGAACAGATCACGATGGATTTTATTACCAAGTTGGCAAGGACGGCGAAGGGGTTTGATGCTATATGGGTCATCGTGGATCGATTGACCAAGAGTGCCCATTTCTTGGCTATACGGGAGAGCTCATCAGCCGAGAAATTGGCCGAAGTGTACGTTCGCGAGATCGTGTCTCGCCATGGGGTTCCCGTTTCCATTGTATCTGATCAGGATGTCAGGTTTACCTCCCGCTTCTGGAAAAAGTTTCACGAGGAGCTGGGCACGCGGTTTCACTTCAGCACAACATTCCACCCGCAGACAGACAGCCAGAGCGAGCGGACTATTCAGACCCTCGAGGACATGTTGAGGGCGTGTGTCATTGATTTCGGTGTACTCTATCCCCCATGGTTGCCTTATTGACATATATTGCTAAAGGAACACCCCAAGCCGTATTGTCTACTCATTGCTGATGATGATCCTTTGGATAGGTCCCTTGAGATCGGTATTTTAAGATCAATATGTAGGAATAACGGGAATGGATAATGGGTAAATTATTTGATGTGAAATACATAATTAAAGAACTTAATTATTGTGGGTTGACAACCCTATGTGCTCATCAGACTCCCAAGCTTGATCCACTCTGTTTCTGTGTATCACAAGTAGTGGTACGAAGGCACAAGGGTGATGAGTGATTCGAGGAGTTGTTAGGCCATAGTATAATAAACTGTTGTAAGACCTATTAAAACTAGTTTATGCTTATGTGTCTGTATTGACGATAACATTCTAAAGTTTTTATATAATGAAAAATGTTTCTTTGGAAATATTCAAATATATGATTTGGGAACAAATTCCGCAAATTAAGTTTTATACTCTAAAATAAATAAGCATAAATTTTTTTTAATCGGCCATGAAAACGAGGATCTCACATTTAACCCATTGAATAAAAAAATGATCGCTTTGTCAAAACAAACTGATATGTTTTCTCAAAATTAAAAAACCATTAGTAAAACGAATTCATAAATCTTCAATTGTTCTTGTTCACTGAGGTTGTTTTTATACTTTATGGTCTTCTTTCCGCTACTTATTCTATGCTCTACAAAATACAATAAATTATGACATGGAAAAACACTTGAATGATAAAAATTCATAAACCATTAAATGTTACATGTGGATGTTTGAAATTTTTGGGACGATGCTTTCGGAGATCTAAAATATAATGGTTACATGTGGATGTTTGAAATTTTTGGGACGATGCTTTCGGAGATCTAAAATACTTATGGATTGTTAGTTATGATTGAAAGTGTATAGTTTTGGTTTGATAAAAGAGGGTATGTTTAGATATAACAATAGATCGATGAAAATATTAGATATTACATCATTTATTCATTTATTAACTTAATGACATATATGATACCTAAGGAGATATAATATATTCATCTTCTATTTATCATCAAACCATGCATGTTTACTTAAAAATAGATTAGGGTAGAATGATGTTTTCTCTCACTTCATTTAAGAAGTCATATTTGTGATCGAAGATCATCATTTGCTTCCAGCGGTATTATTACTTGTTGATCCCGCAGCATTGTTGCTATTGCCAACATTGATTGTATTCCCGCTATTGTTACCATTGATACGGGTGTTAGTGATGCCACTGTCTTTTCCAATGATGTTTCCTGTTCCGTTATCACTGTCGTTGTTGCCACTACTATTAAAAATATTACAAACACCAGTAGTGCATGACATGTTATTGTTTCGTTTTCGGTTTCTATGGGTTTTCTCATCGCTTAGATCATTACAACTACCATCATCTTTTAGACATTCTCCTCGTACATTTTTATTCGAACCATTGGGGCGTTCTTTAGTATCACGCACATGACTTTTTTCAATACCTCCCCGAATTCCTCCAAGATTACCCCTTAGCCCTGCTACTACAAGATGACCCCCAACATGTCCTCCTCCATGTATTGCAACATCAGCAAATCCACATCCTACTCTGGTTGTGGAACAACTACCCTTGCTAATACCATGACCATATCTACGAGATGTATTCTCTCCATCAAGCTTTTTACCACATACAATGTCAAATGTGCAAATCAAAAGCCAAAAAAATATAACAACAAAATACTTAAGAACCTTCATATGTGCTTTTTGTTAATGTTTGTATAAATGGCATTCAATGTTCATAAGAAAATAACATGAATATATAGGGATTTAAATAGGCACTTATTTATTAGGGTAGATGATCATCTAAAATTGAATAAACTTTGCTTTATTTAAAATTATTTGTGTAAATATATATATATATATATATATATATATATATATATATATATATATATTAGTATTTCATTTATTGTAAATATGTATGATATGATAATGGAAAACTCCATAAAAGTCCTTATGTTTTGGCCTTATAGTCGGTTTAGTCCTTATATTTTTTTTTATTCATTAGGTCAAAAAATCATGAATTATATTTAATTTGACTATTTTACCCGGTCAATAGGTCATTTAACTTTCAATAACTACAATTTTGGCCCAGAGTTTAAGTTTTATTACATATTTGGTCAAAAATTTACACTTTTGGCCTAAAACTCAATTTTTTACAAATTCATCCTAAATTTTATTTTGTACAACTTGTTTTTTTTTTTCAAAACTTTGTTTCGATTATGTTTTTTTGCTGTATTAAATGATATTTATACAAAAAATTACATTTTCACTTAAAAAAAACTACATTTTATATGAAATGTTTTCTAAAAATATCTTTGTATGCAAAATATCTTTTTAAAAAAATTTGTATGCAAACTACCCATTTATTAAAATATACATTTTTATTATAAATACCTATTTACAAAAACATAGTTATGTAAAATTGTGTAAAATACATTATTATACCCATATATGCCTTAAAAGACTTTTATAAAATATGAATTTATTAACTACATAAAAAAGATTTTGTGTGCATATAAAAACATAAATATACATAAATTTGTTTTTATAAAAAAATATATACAAATACGTTTTTATAAAAAGAATATATAGAAACATTTATTTCATAATAAACGTATTTGTATACATTTATGTATACAAACACGTTTTTTTAACAAATATTTGTTTATACAAAAACATTTTTATTATAAAAAAATGTATAAAAACATGTCTTTATACAAACATATTTTTATAAAAAAAATGTATACAAACATGTATCTTATAGAAATATATACAAATATATTTTATAAAATACAAACACCTATTTCATAGTAAACATATATATATATATATATATATATATATATATATATATATATATATATATATATATATATATATATATATATATATATATGTATACAAACAAGTTTGTATACAAAAACGTTTTTATACCTAAATACATACAAATACATTTTTATACAAACACATATTTCATAGTGAACGCATTTATATATATTAATGTATAAAAACATGTTTGGATACAAACGTGTTTCTATGTACACACTCACACTCACACACACACACACACACGTTTACTATAAAATAGGTGTTTGCATATATTTTCTTTGTATAAAAACATGTTTGTATAAAAACATGTTTGTATAAATAAGTATTTGTATATATATTTTTATAAAGCGTGTTTATATAAAAACGTGGTTGTATACATAAATATATACAAATAAGTTTACTATGAAAACGTGTTTGTATAAAAATGTGTTTTTTACAAAAAAAATAAGTTTTTATATATGAATATAATAATGTGTTTTACATAAGTGTATTTCATGCAATTTTAGATAACTATGTTTTTATAAATAGGTATTTAAGAATATAAATGTATTTATAAATAAATATTTTGCATAAAAAAATTATTTTTATATAGGTATTTCACATACAAAAATCTTTTTAAAGAAAAACATTTTTATATAGTAAAAACGATTTTAGGTGGAAATATGTTTTTGTATAAATATGATTTTATAGAACAAAAAACATATTTGAAATAAAAGTTTTAGAAAAACATATGTAAAAAAAACAAAATTTAGGATGATTTTGTAAAAAATTGAAATTTGGCCAAAAGTGTATATTTTGGTCCAAATTTGTAATAAAATTTAAAATATGGGTTAAAATGTAATTTTTGAAAGTTGGATGACATGTTGACCGAGTAAAATGATCAAATTGAATACAAGTTCTAATTTTTGGGACTTGGCTGAATAAAAAAACATTAAAAAGACTAAATCGATTATGAGGTCAAAATATAAGGACTTTTATGGAGTTTTCCCATGATAAAATCATCAAAACACTTTTTTTAAAATGGTAATTACAATTATATATAAAAATTATCGAAAACGATACCATATTTTTGTTTCTTTTTTAAAAAACAAAAACTCAATAAAGACGAACAAAATGATCATGGTAAGCTACTTATGTTTATTAATCAAAGTATGCCACTTATGTATATAAAGATTTATCATATCTCTATACTAGGCAAGCACTAAGGCCGTCCAGGCCTAGTATCGTCACGAATTCATGGAGTCGTTATGGATTATATGAAAGTGACATTTGGATGATCGAAGTTGTCATTGTTAATGTTATTTGAATATATAAGTGTGTTGTTTATGACATTATTCATAATTATAAAAGGGCCAATAATGTGATGATGTGTCGGTATTTTTTTTTGTCTAATGGTAAATGAAGAAAAATAAAGTACCAGAGAACAAAATAATAGAGAATATAAGATAACGAGATATTAGCTTGTGTAGAAGAAAAGAAATATGATTACTCTCATGAAAAATGTCAGTAATTCATATATATTAAGAATGTAGATATACGTATTCTTAGTTTCATCCAGAACCTTCATATAATATGGTTTCATATATACATCAAAAATATCCTCTTCATAAAGTCGACCATCTTCCATTTATCACTAACATTTCCATATTTTGCAGTTAATAAGCAAACTACATTGCTTATATTAGACAAAAAGATAATTTGATATTTTCAAATTGTAAATATGTATGAATAAAATTTGGGAGTGGTCGTAAAAAGCCCCTCATTTCATACAAAGGGAGAGCGTATGAGAGATGGTGAGAAAGTTGGAAGTGGTGGAATGAGGAACCGATGGAGAAAGATAATTGAAAAGTAAAAGAATGGATTGAGAGCGGTGGTAAAAACGTGACAATATTATGGAGAGAGATCAAATAGTTGTAGATGAGTTATTTATGTAGCTGAAAAAATAAACGATAAAAATCAGAAATTAAGATAGCAAGGTATGATGTGCCATGCGGCAAAAGAACCAAAATAAAAAAACTATTAAATCGTAAGTGTTAAAAGTGTAACTTCATGTTAAAAAATAATGTTTCATGCAAAAGAAGCAAAATGAAAAAGCTATTAAATTGTAAGGTTGAATATGTAATTTCATTTTAAGCGACTGTCTCCTTTTAACCAAAATGAAAAAACTATTAAATTGTAAGGGTTATAACTTCATTTTAAAGAATAATGTTTCATGCGGCAAAAGAATCAAAATGAGAAAACTATTAAACTGTAATGGTGAAAAATGTAATTTCAATTAAAGTGACTAGTCTCCTTTATAGAAACCTAAAGGTTTTCTTATATATAATAGATATACTCTTTATTGTATACCAAATAGATATAATTTTTTCATCCATATAAAATAGCTCAATATAATATGGTTATATCTTTAGGCTACGGGGAGTGGTCACATTTAACCTATTCAAAAAGTGTTGTCAAATCTGTACTAAGTTAGCTCCACTACAAGCTCACTAGTCACTACCAAACGATTAACCATTGAAAATGGTTACCACTCTACAATATTATCTTTTTATTTTTTATTTTTTTGACATTAAATTAAATAGAAAATAATTTAAAACATAAACACATATTTTACATTAATTAAAAAAACAAATTTAATCCTAAATTTCTTAAAAACCATAAAAAAAAATTAAAACATAAATTACCAAAAAAACATAAAATATACCAAATAAAACATTACATTACTCAGAAAACATAAAAATTTAAAACCTAAAAAAACATAGAAAACATAAAAAATACTACTCATCGTTATTGTCATACTTATCTTCCTCGTCGTCACCGTCATTATCCTTCTCGTCGTCACCGTTCTCATCCTCTTCCTTGTCATTGTTATTTTGCCCTTCGAATTGTCTTTCCCATATGTGTTCGGCCAAATCGTGACGTAGATTGTGATGTGTTTCAAGGTTTTGTATTTCCAAAACCTTGTGAAGTACGACGGGATGCCGATTTGTATTACTGCAGGTGGATTAAATATATGGTTCGCAGTATACGTATAAATAGTCTCGCCTTCTTCTTCTATTATCATGTTATGTAAAATAATACAAACAGTCAACACCGTCGTTAATTTTGCCCTATCTCATGTCCGTGCCGGATATTTGATTATGTGCCACTTTTGTTTGAGGACTCCAAACTGAAACATCCCAAAATACGACCCAAAATTTTTTGTTTAATAATTACTAAAAACAGCATGTCAATATCATTAAATAAACCCATACGTCAATATCTCAAAATCATAGCAAAGTATCATGAGAAAATTGTATCAAGACTGTGTCAAATCACATCTATGAAAGGCTAAAACAACTCCCATGACAAACTGAAGCTGTGGTGTGTGCGATGCCATCAACCCGAGCTCTTCCCTTTACTTGCGAAAGTGCCTGAAACCAAAATTGAAATTGTAAGCACAAAGCTTAGTGAGCTCCCCCAAACTACCACATACCATATAATATCATATAACACATACTGGGCCTTGCCCACTGCATCGGACCAAAGTCCGGAAACTGCATTGGACCGAAGTCCGGAACTAACCAGGGCCTTGCCCTCTGCATCGGACCGATGTCTGGAACTAACTGCATCAGACCGAAGTCCGGAACTGACTGGGACCCTGTCCCCTGCATCGGGCCGGAGTCCGGAACTAACTGCATCGGAACGAAGTCCGGAAACTATCTGAGCATAACATAACATAACATAAACATATCAACTAGCATGAACACATAAACTGCATACTGCATCGGGCCGTAGCCCGGAACACATAACACATAAATCATGCCTGAGCCACGAAGGCATCAAACATACTAACTATTGCATCGGACCGAAGTCCGAAAACTACTGCTAGCTAAACGGGCCGACATTGTGGCCTTAGACCCGTTCCTACTGGAAGGAAACTCACCTCGTGATGCTGACTGCTGAACTCCTGAATGAGAAATCCCTGACTGCTACTCCGGCTGCTTCCCAGCTATCATGGGAAATAAAATACTAAATCAGAAAAGGGATCCGTCTATGGGTAAAATGACCATTTTACCCCTACTATGGTGTGGGACACAACATGGCCCAAATCCGTAATTCCTTCTAAGTCCATCTATGGCGCCACTGAAGGCCCACTAATGGCCCAATTTGCTATATTGGGCCTAGAACCCTTTTATTGGGCCTTACATAAGCCCAATACTAAATCCTTGGTCCTTAGAAACTGAATTCTGATGGGCCATAAAGGCCCAAGGACCCTAAGCCTGAAACCCAGCCCACACCGAGGCCCAATACTCGAAGTCCAAACTGGCAGCGTACGCGGGGCGTACACCAAGGTACGCTGAGTGTACCGGCTGCTGGCTTGTACGCGGCGTGTACTTCCTTGTACGCCCAACGTACAACTCTGTTAAGCTAACATCTCATTAAGTGCTTAATAATCTGATCCAGAAGCTACAAATCCATATCATAAGCTTATTCCATGACTTAAACCATAAAGTTGCTTACTTGATGGCTTACAAGTCTCATAAAGGCTCAAACTTCCACAAATAACATTCTACTTCCATAAAACTAACTAGATCTCCTGCATTGTTCCATATAAGCCACAAAGATTGAAACTTTACTGCTATGGGGACACTTGAGCTTCAAGGATAGCAATCCCAAGCTACAAAAACGAAGTTGCAAGATAAAGGTCCTTCCTTTGGACCTAAAAGGTCCAAACTTCCAAAAACTCCTAGATCTAAACTTACAAGAGGAAAGTTGGAAGCTTTATACCTCTTTTGAATGCCAAAAAAAAGGATGATCCCAGATCTATGAGCTCAAGATGCTCAAGTTCTTCTTCTTCCACTTCTTTTCTTCTCCTTCTTCACAAAAATAAGCTAAAAGATCAAACACACACAAGCAAGGAGCAAAGGGGATGAACTAGGGTTTCTATGGAGTGAATGATAATTGAGGAGGCCAAATTGGAGGCTATAATGGGGTTTAAATACGCCTCAACCCCTAAAATTACGGTTTGCCACCTGGTTGCGTACGCTGGATGTACCATAAGGTACGCTGCGCGTACGCTCAGCCTCCCCGCGCTTCATTTAATCAGTACGCCCAGCGTACAAGGGGGTTACGCCCCGCGTACGGCTTATGGGCTGCTTACACTTCAGCCCAAAAAGTGGTCCACTCACAATAACAATTCAATTATAGCCCAATAAATAAACTGAAGAATTAAATAAATTTATACCTAGGAAACGATCGTTACACAAACGCCCGTTCCACATCCTTCCTTGTAGATTCCTATGCTTACTTGAACATTTTTCATTTTTCATCGGCCGAATATATGTATGACTTGACAAATATAGCGTACTTAGGATATATCCCATCATCTAAGTAATACCCATACTTATATTCATTTTCATTCACAACGTATGGCATGCTTGGTGCTTTACCCTACAAAATGTCGTTAAACAGTGGAGACGCTCCAAGGACATTGAGGTCATTGTTTAACCCTGTCATACCAAAGAATGCATGCCAAAACCATAGGTCATGTGAAACAACCACCTCCAATATAACAGTTAGCACCCCATAATCACCTCGCATGAATTAACCTCACCACACATTGGGACAATTTGCTCACTCCCAATGTGTACAATCAATGCTACCAAGCATCCCTGGAAAACCATGTTTAGCTTGACGCACAACATACAGCTGTTCGACATTACTTCTAATCGAATGTCGCAAGTATATGTACCAATAAAAGCTCTATAACATTATCACAAAAAAGATATGGATATTCTCGACCCGTCCTCTCAGACATTTTCAAATACTCATCTGATGCGTTTGTGGCTATGCCGTAAGCCAATTGTCTAAAAGCGGCTATATATTTTTGTATTATAGTAAAACCACGTTTAACTCTAGCACCCCATCTAAATTTGAAATATTCATAATTATTTTCCAAATCTCTAGCTATACGTAAGAATAAATTTCTACTAATAAGAAAATGTTCTTTGAATTTCGATAGATCATATAAACTATCAGGGGCAAAATAATCACATACCAAAAGTTCGTTTGTCGTGATACAATCCCGGTTGATTCATTTTCTATGCTTCTTCTCGGCATTTAAACTTTCACCTCTCTCACGTACCACGGCGTGTGCAAAATCAACTCGTCATCATAATCATCATCATTATTGGATGAAGAAGATATTAAACCTAAAAAATTATCCATTTTTTTGAAAGTATGTGTTACTTTAGATGTAAAAATATATATAAATTGTATATATATATATATATATATATATATATATATATATATATATATATATATATATAGAGAGAGAGAGAGAGAGAGAGAGAGAGATTAAATTTAAAATTGAAAAAGATTTTTTTAATAGTCCAACGACAACAACAGTAAAAAAGATCAGCCAATCAAAACCCTCGTGAGCGTCCGTCTTCATGAAGCCATCACAACCAACCCACCGGCCATTGGGGAGGTGTTCAAGCGTCCTTTGGCCGGGCACGCCAGCCTCACACATGAGTTTCTCCTTACACTCTGGATAGGAATGTGTGGTGTGAAATATTTATTACATCGAAGAATATATACTATCATTTAGTTGGATGTAATAGGTAACATTTGTAAATCATAAGCTTACTTTCATTATTTGAGGTGGGAAATTAGATATTTTTTGAACGACACATAACTATATATCTCCTCTGTCTGGGATTGAACCCATGACCTCCTTAGATTAATAGTTAGATTAGAACCTTAATGTTTGTCATATGAGCCAGCCCCAATTTTGTAGGTGGGCAATTAGATGGGTAGGGGAACAAGTCAAAACGAGTTTGAGCCAAAAGTATTAGGGAAAATAACTTATTAAGGTAATTAACTTTTCGCTATGTTCACATCTAGGTAACTATCTTTTTTTTATACACATCTAAGTAACAAACTTGTTGAAAGTGTTCACATATGACCATTATAACTTGTTATAGCAGGTTAAATCCTATACGTGAACATTTTTAACAAGTTCGTTACCTAGATGTGTACAAAAAAATACTTTCCCAAATATGAACAAAACGAAAATTAAAAATAAATTACACAAATGGTCCTTATAGTTTGGGAGAATTTGTGTTTTTGGTCCCTAACTTATTTTTTTTTTAACTCGGATGGTCCCTACTGTTTATTTTTGTTACACGTTTAGTCTCTGTCTTACCTAAAACGACTATTGTGCCCTTATTATTTTATTTTATAATTAATTTTCTTATTTATGTATTTATTTTTTTATATATTTAAAAAAATTAATAGACCCCACATATCTGTATCTCCTCACCAAAAACCTCAAACCATATTTGAGAAATTTAACTTGGATGGTCCCTATGGTTTATTTTTGTTGTGCGTTTGGTCCCTGTCTTACTTAAAAAGACTATTATGCCCTTATTAACTTATTTTTTAATTAATTTTCTTATTTATGTATTTATTTTTTATATATTTAAAAAAAATTAATAGACCCCACATATCTGTATCTCCTCACCGTAAACCTGAAACCACATTTGAGAAATTTAATTCGGATGGTCCCTACTATAAAAAATACATAAATAAGAAAATTAATTAAAAAAATAAATTAATAAGGTCACAATAGTCTTTTTAGGTAAGACATGGACCAAATGCGCAACAAAAATAAACAGTAGGGATCATCCAAGTTTAAATAATAAGTTAGGGACCAAAAACACAAATTCCCCCAAACCATAGGGACCATTCATGTAATTTACTTTTACTTTTCGTTTTGTTCATATTTGGGTAACTATTTTTTTGTACACATCTAGGTAATGAACTTGTTGATAACGTTCACATCTAGGATTTAACCTGCTATAGCAGGTCATAATGGTCATATGTGAACACTTCCAACAAGTTTGTTACCTAGATGTGTATAAAAAAAAGATAGTTACCCGGATGTGAACATACCGAAAAGTTAATTATCTTAATAATTCATTTTGTCAAAGTATTATTTCACAAGTCAAAGTGAAACGCTTGGGTTGGGTTGCTCCAAAAACTTGTTTTGTATATTTATTAACTTTAAGAAAAATCAAAGTTTATTTTCATTTTATTTTTTACTTTTCATAAACATAACTGTCAATTATATATATATATATATATATATATATATATATATATATATATATATATATAAACCTCTTCTAACATTTTTATATTATCTTCTATCTTTTCTCTCAAATACATTTATTGTCATTGTCACAATCATAAGAGCATACGGTGTGGGTCGTGTTGCTTCTTGTTGTGGCTGAGTTGGCAGCCCATAACGCCATTATAACATCAAAAACACCGCCCACCATTCTTGTTACATCTTGTTATGGTGCTTCTTGTTGCCTCCATGACAAGAAGAAACGTGATCACCTATTGGCTGCCAAATTATATCTCTCTATCTCTCTCCTCTTAACATGGTGTTATAATACCATGAACACCACCCCTCATCTTGTTGCTTCTTGTTATAACACCACTTCAGATTGTCCATACCATATGCTCTAAGAAAGAAGCTCAACGTTCATGTTTTAGAGTGAGAAGAGGCCCTTTAATTATTGTTATACTTTAGTTTAATTTTTATTGTTATTTTATTATATAATTTTTATTTTCTAGAAATGAAATTTCCATATTTATTAATTTTGTGTTTAACTATATTTTTATTAAAATAATATTTTAGTTGAACTTAAAAAATGAAGAGAATAAAGTGTGACAATTTGATAAGTTTTGAAAAGTTGAGAGAGAGTGAGAAAAAATTAAGATGAACTAAGATGAAAGAGGAAAAATAAAAGGTAAAAGATTATCACACTCCACTCTTCGATCCACGGAAAAATTAAACTTTTTGTCCTGACATATATTTTATATGGGTGCTACTATATGTACTATCCTCATTCACATAAATCGTAACGATCATGGGATACATAAGCACTATTATACACATATTGAGGGCACACAATGCAATTGGATGGGTGAGGGTACATATAGAATTTCCCGTTTTATTTATAGTTGTTTTTTAAAGTTTTTTTTAAACATTTATTGTCCCAGAAAGTGTTTGTGTCATGTTTTTTTTTTTTGTGATCTCGTCTTTTATAATCTATTAACCTTATATAAAATGAAAAGATAATTTCTACTGTTATATTTTCTTATTTTTTTTATTATTGTTATTGATTTTATTATATAGGGTCAATCACCATACCCTGCCCTCACATTCCTTCTCCATCCCTTGTGTACCATCCATCTTTTGAGTTTTGACGACTTTATCCCCATCATCACACTCAGTTCTCGTTGTAAGCCATATCAATGTGTGTCCTCCAAGCATCTTTGTTCTCATAATTTATACACATCACCTCATTCCTACATTTGCATCCCCCTTTTGTTTTAACTTTACACTTTAGTAAAACAAATTTCAACAAGGTGCAAAATATATGATTCCCAAAATATTATTAAAGCCATTAGGTAATGACTATTGTCAACAGTTGAAAGTAATTGTGAATCAAATATAATGTAATCAAAACATGTCCACCGTAACAACCCTTCCCTTCTATTCTCAACTAATGCATTGTTGTTGTGTCTCATTGCTCGAATCTAGTACTCTTTAGAACAATTTGCTTTGAATTACAAAAAATATATGAGACGGGAACAATGGACAACTTGTTGGATAAGAATGTTAGCGTGCTCAAATGAGACCATGGAATAAACAACGGTGAGTAAAATACATTATGAGCCAATGTAATTATTGTTTAACATTTCTCTATGACAAGGGTAATGTCACATCATCAATATGTCGGGCTAAAGTTAGTTAGTGATCAATTTGTTGTCTTATGAAGTTAAAGCGAAACATGGATTAAAAGCTTACAACATCTATTTACTATCAATTAGATTAAGCATATGTCTAATCTGGTTTAGTTAGATTGGTCATCTTTGATTAGCTCTTTGATGTTTAATTGCACTATGTAACTATCGCTTATACCGTCTTATTTTTTTTTTCTTTTAATATAATGTGTTGTTCTAAAAAAAACCCATTATACTATTTTTATTAAAGATCGAAAAAAGCAATCCATGATTTTTGTATTCATAATGAATTCTTCTACCGTCTTGTTTTATTTTTTTTCTTTTAATATAATGTGTGGAAAGAATGGTTTTATAATTCATACTTGTGAATCGGTTTAAAATATAAGATAGGTATAAATAAAATATAAGATGATATTGTTAGGACATAATTAATGGTTTATACTTTATTTTTGTTGGTTTTTAGTGGTCTCGGTCTAAGACCAAATTCTCTATATCCTCGGTGGTGTTTGGACCGAAACCACCTTGTGATTTCGGTGGGCTTATAGGATTTCGGTTGGGCTTGGGCTTGGGCTTGTTAAGGTTTTGTATTAGGTTTAGTATATAATGTATTATCGGCGATGAATGATAGAGTTAGTTAGTTGGTCATCTTAAGGAACTGTGATCGAGATTTAGAGAGAACCAAGAGCAAATTAAGAATCTTATGTATTAGACTATTTTCAATATAGTATGCATTGAAGATTCATTATTGTGTTCTTAATTGATAATAATTGTTTAGCATTAATCACTTGATTGGGATTCCGCATCAACTCTTGTGATTTCGATTGATACTAAAGAACGGGTTTTACAATTTGTATTAGAGCTTGGATCGGTATCAATCGACTTGGCAAATTATCAATTTTTTCTTGGAATTGTTCTTGGAGTTTTCTGGCGCTTTGATTTGTTTTTACGAAAAATATTTTTGTTTGTTCTTCGTGTTCTTCATTTATTGAAGATTTTGATCGAAATTAGTTTTGAGATATTACAGATTTCGTGTTTCCGGTATTTTTGGAAGTTTTTCAAACTGGTATGGACGTTTTCGGCGGCTACCTGTATTCTCTGTCAGCAACTAGGTCAAATGCCTAGTTCTCGGTTAAACTTTGTTTTTGGTCAAGGTTCTCGATGAAAACAAGGTCTCCGGTCACGTTCTCGGTCAGCGTTTTTGGTTGAAGGATTCTCGGTCAATAATTTTTGGATTTTTGATTTTTCGGTCAAATTTAGTAGTTTGCGGTTAAATCTCGTACTTTTTGGTTTATAATCGATTCCTACAACTCTTCTCTTTCTACAATGCAAAGTGATCTTGATTCAATCATGGGGACTACAACTCGAATTCCCCGGTTGCTGACTGCTGATGGATTTCCTAAGTGGAAATTTAGATTTGAAAAGTATATTAAAATGAAGGATATCAAAGTATGGAGAAGCTTCCTAAGAGGTCTAGTCAAGATTGCAACCACTCTGGATGACGAAGCTAAAACTATAGTCGACAAACCAATCGAAGATTATACTAATGAGGATTTCGATAAGATTGAGGATGATGAAAAGGCACTGGCTATTCTTACCATGGCTCTGTCCACTGACATTGCTCAAGGTTTCCGAGAGTATACATCTGCTAAGGATTTATGGGAAGCATTGATTGAGGTGTATGAAGGGAATGAGGATATGAAGCAAAGCAGACAGGATTTACTTCGTCAAAGAAGCTCAGTTACAACGTTTTATTCCTCTCAACACATAAATGAGCACTGTTGGAATTGTTTTGCCTCGCTTTGAGATAAATAAGAAGCTGCTTAATTCACTTCCCAGGAATTGGGATATGAATGTGTCTATGATCAAGAAGAATAAGGACCTGAGCAAGCTCTCTCTTGCTGAAGTGATGGCTATAATCAAAGCTTGTGACATGGATGACAAGTAGAGGGAAATTAATCATGTCAATTCCTACTCAACTGCAAGCTTAGGAGCATCTACTAACAATGTATTTTCAGCTATACCATCACATCATGCTCCTCCATCTTTTGGTCTACCAATGATATCTCCCAACTCCTCTACGTCCAATTCCACCTCGTAGACTCCAACAGCTGACAAAGGAGCTGAAGAAAACATGGCTCTGGTGGTTGGATTTATGAATCTATAATGCTTGTTGCTGGTGAATTAGTTCCTCCAGTTATGATTTGAGAACTCGATCAGATTCACCCTGAGGATGTTGAAGAAATGGATATATAATGGCAAATTGCTATGGCAGTGTTCAAGGAAAAGAAGTTCACTCAACGAACTAGAAAGAACAACTAGGGAGTAAATGTGGATAAGAAAGTGGGCTTCAATAAGAGCAAGTTATGGTGTTACAACTATCATGAGGCAGGTCATTTTGCTCGTGAGTGAACTAAGCCTAAAGTGGAGAATAATGTTGAGAGGGTTTTGGTTCTAGCAGGAAACAACAGAGAAGCACCTCAGAATAATGAGCAAGATATGGTGACACAACAGTTCTTGTGGGAAGATCGGATGCAAGCTCTTAATATTACTGAAGATGGAAGAGCTAATCTTTCCCATATTGAAGATGGTGAGGATGCTGATCTAGCTAGGGAGAAGATGATGGAGTTGCAGTTTGCTTTCATAGTCTCCACCACTCCTACCACTAAAGAGGTCAGTGAAGTTTCATGCTCTAAATCTTGCATAGATAAAGTTAATAAATATCGTGAGCATAATGAGTTATTAGTTAGAGAGGTTTTCGATCTTAAAAATGAAATCAATGAAATTAAGAAAGTAAACAAGTGTCTTAAAGAAAAACTAGATGCTCAAAATAAAGATTTAATTAGGATGAGGGAAGAATATAGCACCAAATGTGTCCATGATCGTTATGCTAAAGAAAAAATTGCTAAATTAACTGTCGAACTTGATGCGTTAAAAGCTAAATTTTAAGATGCTGAATTTAACTTTAAGAAATTTTATGTGTCAAGTGAAATAGTTAAATCTATGATAGAGAAACAATTAAAATGGAAAGATAACCAGAAAAATGACTTAGGGTATCATAGTGTTCCACCTCCTTTTAATGATAATTATATTTCTACCTCTGAGACCATAGAAATAGAAAGGCCTTCTCAATATGACCAACCCCCTGTATCAGATTCAGTTAAGACTGAACAACCTGGCTCCACTGAAAGTGTTGAGGTGAACGATACTGATGTTTCTACCTCATGTGCAGATCAAGTATTAGTGGAAGATGAGGGCAAGGAGGACTTTAATAATGATAGCTCTGTTGAAAACTTCTCAAAAACTAATGTTTCTGTTGCTTCCATTTCAAATAATTGTGTAAAAAAGGATAATAAAACTGCTGTTTTGGATTCTTTATAAAATTGTGGTGATGTTGCTTTTGATTCAAATTGAAATAGTCCTGTGGTTGAAAATTTTAAGCCACGTAAATTTGTGAAAGAATCTGATAAATATAAATGTGCGTGTGGGAATTCTTTGAAACAAGACTCTTCCGGACCAAAACCTAGCTCAAGTAACACTTTCTTGAAAAGACAGACTTGTTTTAATTGTGGGACTGCAGGTCACATTGCAAGAAATTGTCCACATCATTCTCATGGTCCCTTCTCTGAATTCGGATGGACGAACGTGCCAAGGGGGAGGTATTCCAAAAGAAATCCCTCGAGGTCATGTCCCCGTAATAACAATTGGAATGATGACAAGGCCAAGAATCAGGCCTCCAGGGACAAAACAAAAGCTAACTCAAGAGATGGCTCAACCAAACCAAATCAGGTGAGGTCAAAGTCATCTCAAG
Source organism: Lactuca sativa (assembly GCF_002870075.4). Taxonomy (NCBI): domain Eukaryota; kingdom Viridiplantae; phylum Streptophyta; class Magnoliopsida; order Asterales; family Asteraceae; genus Lactuca; species Lactuca sativa. The sequence goes on from NC_056629.2 coordinate 198,851,685, forward strand.
GGTCGTTCTCTAGCTTACACTCACAATACAAGCATAAATCAAAAGGCAGTACCAACCCAAATTCAAGTAAAAAGGGTCCCATTCAGTCTAACAAGAAAGTACACAAACCAAATTACCATTGGGTACCTAAATTCCTTCCTTCTTAATCAACAACTAGTCCAAAAAGGTCTTCAGATTCTTTAAAATCTTTATTTGATAAACAAGATATGGTGTGGGAAAGAGTATCCCAGGTTAATAGTAATAGTCAATCCAGTTTCAAGATGGACTGGGTTCCCAAAACTAATTAATCCTGCAACATGTGCATGAACAGCTATGGAGGAATATCATCAGACCTTGGTATGTTGATAGTGGTTGTTCCAGGCACATAATAGGAGATATATCACAACTGCACGACATTCAAAACATTAATGGTGGTTATGTCTACTTTGCGGGAGGAGAAAAGGGAAAGATCACTCAAATGGGGATAGTTACAAATGGTGTATTGAACTTTGAAAATGTCAACTTCATTCCTGAATTGAAACATAGTTTGCTGAGTGTCTATCAAATCTACGATAGAGATTTATCAACGCATTTCACCAAGAAGGAGTGCTTAATTCTAAAGTATGATATCGTCATACCAGAAGAATGGATCTTGGTGAGATCAGAACGTCAAAACAATGCCTACATCGTTGACATGAATAATAACATCCCAGAGAACGTTACTTGATTATTCTCAAGGACTTCTGAATAAAATACTATACTCTAGCATTGTGGCCTAGGTTACGCAAATGCAAAGAATTTAAATTGTCTTGCCAAAAATGATCTTGTTCGAGGGTTGCCTATTAAAGATTTGGCAGAATTTCATATACGCCCTTCCTAAACCGCTAAATATCGTATTTACCCGGCCTAAACTTTAAATATCGTATTTGCCCTTCCTAATGTTTTTTAATATCATATATACCCAAATCTGTTTTTTTTTTGTTATTTTTTATTGATTTATAATTGTTTTTCATAATATTAAATCATTATAATTAAAATACATTCATAATGGACAAGAATACCCTTCCTTCTAATTTCAAATTCACGATTCACAGATTAGCGATCATTAGCGTTATCCCCACAATTCACGATCAAGCCTCTCTTGTCAATACCTCCAGCTTCACGATCGAGCCTTCCCAACACTTCCGATCGTTGCATCCGATTCCACTCAATTGTGCTTCCAGGCGGACCCAACCCTGTTATCGCATACATACACTTCAGGTAATAAAAAACGGATTCCACTCAATTGTTTGATTTGTTCAGCAATTCCTAAACTTGTTGCAGTTGCAGTAATCAGGATTTTATGATTTTTTGTGTCAATTGAACATTCAATCTGGGATTACAACTAATGAATATGTCACCTACACATCTAGAATCTCGAATTGTTGAAGTCCCTGTATCAGTTTCATAATTCCTTTTCCATATAATTTGTCTAATTTGTCAATAATTCCATTATATCATGAAGAAAACTAATTGATGTAAAAAAAAGAGACTAACTAGAAAACTAATTGATGTCAAAACATGACTTCATGGGAAGAGACTAATCAGAAAACTAATTTTGATTATGTTGTTGTTTGATTTGTTCAGCAGTTCCTACACTTATTGCAGCTGCATATAATTTGTCTAATTTGTCTGATGATTCCATCATATTATGAAGAAAACTAATTGTAGTGGTGTTATTATACCTTTATATCTGAATCAACTACTCTTAGCTATTGTTTCAATGTTATGCAATGTTGATATTTGTAGTCATTTTTTTTATACCTTTATATCTTTTTTTTTCTTATCAACGACTTAGAATTATATTTTTATAGGCGATACAAACCAATGTCGGAAGATAATTCTCAAACAGAAGATATTACCCTTCATGACACATCAAAACCCATATGGGAGATCAGGGATACGTCTCCAAGAATCGAGTATGTTTATGTGAATATCTTAATGTTAATTCAATTAGACATTTACTAAATTGTATGATTGTTTCTCTAAATAATTTTCAATTTCAGGCCTATATCAACATCCAAGTTCAAGTTAAAATTGAAATATGGAGGTTACTTTCGGCTAACGAAGAATAATTGTAGGAAAATATATTGCTTTGGCTCTCAAAAATGTATCCACATAGACACATTTTATACAAGTTTAGTCAACTACATGAAGAAGTGGTTAAACGTTCATCAAAGAACAACCCAAAATTTTCTATTTTTTATGTTGATAAGTATGCACCAGAAAATCCCTTATTGTGCTTGATTCTGATGATAAGTTCATGGCTATGCTTGGCATACATGGAAGTGAGAAACAAGTAACCATTTATGTGACAACAGAGAATAACCTCGGCTCTAATAATCATACTAACCGTTTGTGTGCCAATAGAGATGAACCACACAACGAGTATGATGCAGACCTTTGTCTTAGTGAAGAAAGTTATCACAGTCATCTCAATTCTGATAATGAAGATGATATAACGAATGATGATGATGTAGTTTACTCATCTAGTAAGAATAGTATAAGCATGAAAGTCGGATCAAAATTTGAAAATGTGGTTGATTTTAGGAGAGCTTTGAACCACTATGCAGTCATAAATGAATTTAACTACTACATTCAAAAAAGTGACCCGACACGATTCACAGCAAGGTGTGAAAACCTAGAGTGCAAGTGGAGAATTCATGCTTCTATTACACAAGATGCAGTTACCTTTGAAGTAAGTGTATACCTTAAGTTATATTTAACATGCTTCATATTAAAAATATATTTATGTTTATTTCATTTTTTTAGGTTAAGAAAATGGTATAAGTACATTCTTGCACTCGCAGCAACAAGGGTGGAAATAAACGAGCCACTCAAGGATGGATTGCTAATGTAGTTACTGACAAGTTGAAATCTGATGGAGAGGTCTCTCCATATGAGCTTAGAAATTGGATTATGAAAACTTACAATGTTGATGTGCCATACCTAAAAGTTTTTAGAGGGAAAGATCAAGCTTATACCAACATGTATGGTAAGTGGGAAGACTCCTTCATGAAGATGGATGAATTTAAAGAAGAACTATTACGAAGGAACGAAGGAAGCGTTGTTGAAATTGACTTTGACATAGTTGGTGGAAAGAAAGTTTTCAAAAGGTTTTTTATTTGTTTAGCAGCTTGTTCTAGAGGGTTTGCTGCTGGTTGTCGTCCGTATATTGGTCTTGATGCTTGCCATTTAAAAGGAAAGTTCAATGGTGTATTAGCCGCAGCAACTAGTATTGACAGTAACAATTCTATCTTTCCAATAGCATATTGTGTGCTTGAATCAGAAAACACACAATCATGGACATGGCTTCTTGATTCACTGAAAAAAGAAATTGGAACGCCAAGTGGTCTTGTTATCTCATCAGACATGCAAAATGGGTTAGAAGTAGCCATGGTGAATGTTTATCCTAATGTTGAGCATAGAGAATGTATGAGGCACTTATATAGCAACTTCAAGAAACACTTTCGTGGGGACTTCTTTAACAAAAAACTATGGTCTGCTGCCAAAACCTACCGTTCTACCAAGCATAACAGATTATTGAAGGAAATTAGTGATAAAAATGAAGAGGTCATCGCATATCTAAATACCAACCACAAAAAATATGGAGTAGAAGCAAGGTTGGTACTACTTCTAAGTGTGATTACATCACTAATAATATTTCAGAAACGTTTAATTCTTGGATTGGTAAATTGCGCTATAAACCTGTGCTTGATCTCCTTGATGCAATTAGGGAAAAGATTATGAAACGGTTTGATAAGAAAAGAAATTTGGTGAATACATGGAATGACACATTGGTTCCTATTGCTAAAAACCATCTTAACGACATCGCTAAGGTAAGCATGTTAAATAATTCAGTTAAATGATTATATTTATTTTAGTTTTTACTTCAATAATTCATATATAAATTTTCATGTAGAACTTGGGTGAGTATGAAGTTACTAGAAGTTTTGAGAATCAAGCTGAAGTGAAGTACAAGGGAACATGTTGGGAGGTCAACCTAGATGAAAGAAAATGTAGTTTTCGAGTGTGGCAAGTTCAGGGCCGACCATGTGTACATGCAATGGCTTTTATTGCGTATATAAGGGATGCTAACTGGGATAAATATGTTGATCCATATTTCACTATAGAGAACTTTAAAGCTGCATATGCTTTTCAAATTGCTCCGATGCCCGGACAGGATCAATGGGCGCAAAAAAATGGAGAGAAAATTTATCCACCTATTATCAAACGCCCACCTGGACGACCAAGAAAAAATAGAATAAATCATCGGATGAGTCTAAAAGAAGACACAAGTGTTTGCGATGTGGAGAGTATGGACACCGTGAAAAGACATGTAAAAATCCAGCATCTCAAAGTTCCGATCAAAATGAAACATCCACATCTAGAAGGTTACGTGGAAAGGATACAAAATCGCATGATGGTTCGGGAGTTTCGGGTTCTACATGAAAAAGTCTCATGAAATTAGTTGGTTTAGAAATTTTTTGTTAGCTTAAGTTGAAAATGTTCTTAGTTAGGGTTCAATTGATGGGTTTTTTTGTTAGTACATGACATAAATAAATATTTTGTTTTAGTTTTTCTTTCAGGGATTTGCATTTGTTGTCAAAATTATATATATGGTGCAAATTTAAAGTTTAGGGACCAAACTTTAAATAATTCCAAATATATGCTTTAAAGACCAAAATTGTATATATTACAATTAAAACATACAAGGATAAAAAAAAATATAGCTACTGTAATTAACTATTACAAAATTTTAAAAGTTCAATGCTATATATCATGAATTTCTCAAAGTACAATGCTAGTTCTTAAAAAAATATAGCTACTGTAATTAATTATTACAAAATTTCCATGTTGAGTTTGATAGTTGGGATTTCATCTGAATCTTCAAAGTATTGTTCCTCAATGTCACTTAGTGATAGTTTCGTGACTTTTGGCTCAGGTGTTGTTGGTTCTTCAATAATTAGTTCAAATTTCTTCCCAAAACACCCTTCACTGTTATTATCAGCTTCGTCTTCAATTTGAAGACACTATCTTTTTTTTTCCTATGGACCAAGTAGGGAAATCCTTGCACCATACAATTACAAATGTCAGTCATGAAGTGCTTCATTATCTACCATTAAAGCCATTAAAAACAGAAAAAAACATAGATAATAGATTCCTATACCTTGCAAAAGCATTAGCAAAGTGTCTACATTCGACTCTCATTGGACATGCATCACAGTTTGGTGTACCCGATACGAAATTTTGTTGTAGAGTCATAAATTACAGGCAAAACACTAAAATGATGATAAGAAAACAGAAGAACTCAACTCACTTAAACAATTCATTGAATACCTGGTGGCAAGACCTTTATCCCAAACAGTGAATCACCATATGAGTCGCTTCTTATATGGAGGCAAATGTTATTAAGAACATGACCAAATCTTCATATTCCAGAACCAAAATTAAGCTTGTGGTTTCAGTTGTAACCTAAAAGAAAAGCATATATGGAAAAGGAATTATGAAACTGATACAGGGACTTCAACAATTCGAGATTCTAGATGTGTAGGTGACATATTCATCAGTTGTAATCCCAGATTGAATGTTCAATTGACAAAAAAAAATCATAAAATCCTGATTACTGCAGCTGCAACAAGTCTAGGAATTGCTGAACAAATCAAACAATTGAGTGGAATCCGTTTTTTATTACCTGAAGTGTATGTATGTGATAACAGGGTTGGGTCCGCCTGGAAGCACAATTGAGTGGAATCGGATGCAACATTGCGGAGACTCAAATGTATTCTCGGATACATTCTTCATAGGTAAGGAATTAACAGTTACTGGCACTAGGGCGATGTACCTCACAAGGCATGATTATCGCTGACTGTCTCGCCAAAGGGACTTGACCTCGTGTCATGCTAATCTATGGAAATATTTCCTCATATATTTGTCACAGGATGGTTTTGTGAGCTATTTCTAATTAACTCTCACTGGCACTAGAATGGTACACTCAGTTGAGATTTAGAAACCATTGAACATCTCGCCAAGGGCCAAGTTAACTTGTTAACTTGAAAAAATGTATTGAGATCTTTGTGTAACAACGTGAAAATTTAAAACAATTTTTAATTTTTAAAATGCATACTCTTCATAATATCTCGTATAAAAATCTCTTTTATTCAATTACAAAGAACAACTCCATTAATAATCCAGGATCCTCATAACTCTTTCTCTGGTGTGTACAATCAAGCCGGTGCCGTCCCGCGATTCCGAGAGGAAAACCTGAAACACATAACACATAACACGGTAAGCACGAAGCTTAGTGAGTTCCCCAAAATACCTCACATACCACATACTAGCCACTCGAGGCTATAACTCTGTGGACCCTCTGGTCCTAGCTCTGTGAACCTTCCGGTTCTAACTCTGATACACACTGATATACACACAACATAAATCACATAGAAATAATGCAGTGCAACACATCACATAAATAACATACAATAACTCTGTCACATAACTCTAATTACCACTCAAGGTAAAGTATAGTGAGAAGACTCACCTCAGATGTCTCGTTAAATCTCTGACTCGGTAGAAATATGGTCTAGCCTTTGCCTAAACACAAAGTAAATACTCTCATAAATATACCTCTCGAGACTAGACTCAGCCCTCTCTTGGCACCCTCAGAAGGGTAAAAGACCATTTTACCCCTCTCTTGACACAAAGACCCCAATGTTGACCAAACCCTCAAAGTCAACAAAAGTCAATGGTCAAACTTTGACCCGACTCGCCGAGTACATTTGGGCGACTTGGCGAGTCTACACGTGTCCACTATCCCTCTAGTCTCGCATGACACGTCGAGTCTTTCCCCTGCTCGACGGGTTACACCTGGCATGAATCGCGGGGCCTCCTCGACTCAACTTGCCGAGTCCCATTATGAACTCGGCGAGTTCCGCCTTGAACTCCAGTCCTCTATTTCCCTCTGACTCACCGAGTCATTCCCCCAACTCGAAAAGTTACTCACTGAGTGAACTATGGGAAACCCTAGCCCTACTCGTCGAGCTTGTTCTTGGGACTTGGCGAGTTCATGCCATGCTCAAGCTCAAATGACCTCCTAAGGTCAGATCCGTTCCTCTAACCCATAGATCTGGCCTCCTTAAGCAATATAAACACGTAAATTCTGGATCTTGATGCCCATGCAAAGACCCAATGGCTCTATTTGAAGAAATGGCCTCAACATGTCACCCTAAGCTCATATTACCTAATGTCACCCCATAAAGATCAAGGAGTTAAGGTCTCTGGACCTCTTTGGATCCAGATCCGAAGCCTCAACACAAGAATGGACCAATTGCACCATCATTCATACTCTAGATGGGCTAGAAACCCTAACTCTCAAGGATTAACACCCAAAACTGAAGAAGGATCGAATATATACCTCAATATGAAGTCCTTAGGCTCTGAAATCCACATAATAGCACCCTCTTGCCTTGGTCACCTTCTTCTTGCAAAAATACCCACACAAGGATAAAAAATGGCATCTTCTTCCTCACAAATGCTCTAGATCGCTTAGGGTTTCACTCAGGGGTCTGGTAGCCGCAATTGGTGGCTATAAGACCCTTTAAATAGGTCTCAATCCCCAGGGATTAGGGCTTCATTAAACAACACGGACTCGCCGAGTCCACTACTCGACTCGCCGAGTCCAGTCCTTAACCTGGATGGAATTCGCGACTCTACTCGGTGAATCTAAGCATCAACTCGCCGAGTCCCTCAAAAATATCCAAAATAAAGAATAATAATGTACCTGGGAATCCAGATGTTACAGTTTGATTGAGGATACACAGGGGCTAACATCAAAACTAGCCACGAGTAGTTCTCTGATACTCAACAAATCGTAGTGCGTTCCTCCGTGTTCACACAGATACTGCGAGTAGTCTCCATCTGAGCCAAGGCTGGGTCCTTGAACAACTGTTGTGAGAAGGGTCTTTATGATTCTATGATCCACATGGAATTTTTAGTCATGGTTACTTTTCAAGACACATCTGTGATCAACAAAGAATATTCATTCGAAGGAACAAGAAGTGAAGATTATTTTTCAACACACAAATTCTCAACCCCATAAGAAATGTGAAGTTGTTTTTGAAGTTATGTGACGAATTGCATTAAAGCCTCATCAACTTGCTGAATTGATCCAATAGAATCGGTCTCTATAATTATCTCTGAATTTTTTCAAAGCCGAAAGTGCTGATTTTCAAGAACCTATACAAGAAGCCTCTTTACCCTGTGTGCGTTCAAAGTCAAATTTTAAAGTAAGTCCAACTATTCAAGATTAATTGATTTATGCAGAAATTCATATGTTCGTCTTGAAGCTGTAAAGAAATCGGAGATAAATGTTGAACGTCATGAACAAAGAGAAGATTTAAAAGAAAAGAAAGCTATAAACCAAGTGTAACATCCCGACTCCCACGTATTATTTTTAAAAGCTTTGTATTCACTTTATTGAGGGAACTCGACCAGTTGGAGGCCCCTACTAGTCGTGTCGAACCTAGTCAACCCGGTGGTTTATGACTTCTACTTGACGAGTTGGAGGACCCCGACTCGACGAGTAGAGACTGTGCATGAAAACCCTAATTTTTAGGGTTTGCACCCTATTTAAAGGACTTTAAGCCCTTTCCTCCAACCTCCTTACAACCTTTTGACGGCCAGAAGCAACCCTAATCGATCTAAACCCTATCATTGAGTGTGTGAGAGGCTAAAGTGTGTGTTTTGGTGCATTTGTTGAAGAAGCTTGAAGATTAAGAGGCCTGGAATGAGAGCAAGCTTATAGATCCAGTGTCTACATTGTCTTGGCTTGCATTTGAAGATAAAAAGTTCTTACCTTGACCTTCCATTTGTTAGATCTCTCCCTATATGAGAATATGGGCTTTTTGGTGCAAAATGGGGGTGACCTTCAGATTTGAGCTTGTCACAAGGGCATGGTTTCAAATCTGGACTCCTCTAGGCCCTTATGGACATAAAGCCTCAAGCTTTATGAAGCTTTGGCCTTCCTTCATGTCCAAAACTTCTTCTAAGGCTAGTTATGAATGTTTTAGCTTCAAGGAGCCTTGCATGCACGTAAAGTTAGCAACTTTACGTGATAACAACACCCTAGGAGCCTAGATCTGCAGCTTGGAGCTTTGGTTTCACGTAAGATAATCTGAATGAGAAATAGACTGAAGGAACTCGGCGAGTTTCATGGTTAACTGGACGAGTCGGATGAAGATTAACCGTTTTTGGTTTTTGCATGGACTCAACGAGTTGATGACATGACTCGACGAGTTAGTTAGGGTTTTCCCGACATTTTGGACACTACATGGACTCGACGAGTCAACTGGGGTTTTCACGATTTCTTGAATTCTGATGGAACTCGACGAGTCAGTGAGCTACACTCGATGAGTTGGGTCAACATGGACTGTTGACCTTGACCGTTGACTTTGACTTTGACCAGGGGTTGACCAGTTTGACTTCTGGGGGTATTTTAGTAATTTGGAATTTTATGGAAGTGGATCATTGGTGGATGTAGGTGATTGAGTTTGGAGTTGTATTTAGGGAGTTTCACAATTTTCATCCCGAGCTACTTGTGATGTGAGTTTCATCACTATACTAAAGGGTCGAAGGCACCAAGGCTGGCCCTTTTGGATTGTTATCCTGCTTTATTGATAGTATGATCTGTTAGATTGGTATCCTGGTAGATAGCATGTTTCTATGTGGTTATGATCAATAAGATCGGTATCCTGGTAGATAGTATGTTTCTATGCTTAGTGATTTGTAGATCGGTTTGTTTGTCTATAGACTGTTATGTGATTATTTGATATATGTGCACATGGTTGATTGGTGGTTGAGGCTTATCTGCTTTGTGCGAGAGCCAACAAACCGGGGAATTCCAAACCGATGGTTGTGGGCCGTGAGTATTCCATCCCAAGGATGATTGGACTCATTGCATGTGGTCATTCCAACCCAATGGTTGTGGGCCGAGGGTATACCATCCTGAGGATGCCTGAACCCATAATATTTTGGCTTTGCAACCTGATGGTTGATTGGGCCCATAGTATGTTGTTATTATATGTGTCTTACGTATTGTGCGGGTATTTTGGGGGAACTCACTAAGCTTCGGGCTTACAATTTTAGTTATTATTTCAGGTACTTCGGATGATCGTGGGAAAGTGAAAGCTTGATCGTGCACCTTTTCGCTTTTTTATGATCTTGATTTTTGGGATACTCTGTGTTGGGTCAATATTTTGGTTTATACTTTGCTTTTCAAGGAAATTGTATTTTTATGTAATATCTTATGTGTTTACGGTCAAGTTTATGGCCAAGGTGTTGTTTACGATCGTAAACAGGTTTACGGCCGTAAACCCTGTTTATGGCCCATGTTTCCCGTGTGTATATATATAGGGGTGAGGGGTGTGAGGGATAGAGTGATGAACACTAGATGAGCTTAAGTGTGTGCATTCTAAGGTGTAAGAGAGAGAGAGAGAAGAACAAGTGTGTGTGAGTCTTTGTATCCAGATCTTCATTTGTATCAATACATACAAGATTCATCATCATCTTCTTCTCCTTCTCTTCTATTTGATCTGACATCATCCGTTAGATTGGCATTCCGCACCATCAAACGGATCTGATTGATACACAAGCATAGTTAGGGACTTACAATTGGTATCATCTGGAGCTTATTTGATCTTATTTTGAAGAGATTTTTGCGTTTTTGGATAGATATCGCAAAATTAGGGGGGGTTTGTTCTTCGCATTTTTCGTAAAAACGAGTTTTTGATCGAGTTTTAGAGCAAAAAGGGTGAAAAAACGCTGTTTTTTTGTCAAGAACAACGATTTCTGAAGAGTTTACGGTCTTTGAAGGGTTTACGGTCTGGAGTTTACGTCTGTAAACGTGTTTACGGTCGCCGGAGTTTACGGCCGGAAACGTGTTCACGGTCCGGAGTTTGCGGCCTCGTCCTCGCATCAACAGCTCTTTAGTATACAAAAGATAGGGGATTTAGAGGTGCCGAGGTTCAAACTTGAGAACTCCAACTCTTGAAACCACGGCCTCGTTCTTGCATCGCATCAGTAGCTTCGCACGCCTTCTCGATCAGCAGCCTCGCACGTCCTCGCACCTCGGATCGCATCGCGTCGCAGCAACCTCGCCTCGCATCGCATCACAGAAGCCTCACCTCGCATCAAAAAATTATGATGTGCTTTGGGGGAGCCGAGGATCAAACCTGCGACCTCCGGATCAGCAACCGAAGCGCCTAACCATCTCGGCTAGCCAACCCCTTGTGCATTCACTTTGAAATTTTAAACTTAACCATTCCCTACCGCTTCCAACTTTCGCATTTTTGTCATTTTCAGCCCAAAATTGATTTTCCTTTAATTTTAAATTCTTTTTTCAACCAAAAATTTTAGTTTTTAAATTTTAAATTTTTATTTTTGACTTTTTACTTAAAATTTTGATTTTGACTTTTAAAGTTTGACCTTTGACTTTAAATTTTGACTTTTTCGTTTAACTTTTAAATTTTCAAATTTAGCTTTTTCGGTTTGACTTTTAAGTTTGACTTTTGAGTTTGATTTTTTAAATTTGACTTTTAAGGTTGACTTTTGAGGTTTATAGTCAAAGGGCATTTTTAAATTTAAGTTTGACTTCTAGTTGTGTTTTTTTTTTTGTTTTTGAAGTTTACAAGGGAATTGAAAACATGAAAGAGAGTCGTCAAGAGATATTAAGACAAAACTTCAACGTGTTCGATTATATCCCTGGAGAAACCCTCGAAACTCAGTTGCAGCGATTTACTACACTCACTACTGAGACGAATATAGCTAGGATCTTCTCGTCCAAATCTGATATAAACAAAAAGCTGTTGAATTCACTTCCGAAATCGTGGGATATGAACGTGGCCATCATCAAGAAGACAAAAGATCTCAATCATCTTAGTCTTGCTGATGTAATTCAAGAACTTGATGCTTTGAAGTGTAGAGAAACAATGAGTTCTAAAAACATTCCGGTCACTGAAGTTACATGTACTCCAGCTTGTTAAACTACGATTAAATTTCTTCGGGAACAAATTGATTTATTTAAAAGAGAAGTTGAGGACATGAGATATGAAGGATATCAACTCAGGAAAGGACAGAAACCCTTGAAGGCTGAATTAGAAGCAAAAACCAAAGGCTTTAGGAAACTTCAGGAAGAGTATAGCAACAAGTGTGAAAATTATAACTATATTAAGAGACAACTTGCTGCTGTAACTGAAGAACTTGACGCTTTAAAAATTAAGTGTGGAAAAACAGACGTTAGTTTTAAAATTATACTGCGTCAAGTCAGACAGTCGAGTCCTTATATGAAACCCAATTAAAATTCAAAGAAAATCAAAACAAGGGTCTAGGGTATGATAGTGTTCCTCCACCTTTCAACCATAACTACACATCCATCCCTATGACACAGGATGAAATTGACAGGGAGGCACATCTTCGATATGGCAAACCAGCTAAATTTGTGTCAGGAGGATTTATTTAGGTTGAAAATACTAATGTTTCTGCTTCATGTGCAGGTTAAGTAGTAAAATATGAGAACAAGGAGAAAACCATTGAACAAACCAACATCTCCTTGAACTCTGAATCTGTTGCTTCGAACTTAACTGTTTCTGATCAACCTGCTGTTGAGAAATACAGGCCACCAATTCCAACGCAACAGAGTTCTTGTGGCAAGTGTGCATGTGGGAACAATAAGAGACAAGGCAAAGATACACCACTAGGGGCAGGAAGAAATAACTTCACAGTGAAGAAAAAGACATGTTTTCACTGTGGAACACCTGGACACATTGCCAGAAATTGTCCAAATCACGCATATATTCCCTACTATGCACAAGGATGGCAAAACGCGCCAAGAGGGAGATACTCCAAAAGATACCCCTCGAGATCACGATCAGACATTGATGATTGGAATGCCAAAAAGGACAAGAATTCAACTCCCAAGGCCAAGAATCAAACTCCAAAGGACAAGAATCCGAATCCCAAGGGCAAGAAGGGAATGCCGGCCAAGAAGCCAAATCAAAGAGATGATCCTGTAAAGTCAAAATCAAAGTCATCTCAACGGCCGACATCAAGATCAAAAGCAAGTACTGAGCCAACCATCATATGAAAAAGAAATGGGTTAAACCCAACTACAAATGGATTCCAAAGGCTCACTCTCCCAAATCAACTAATGACTCTAATATTTCTTCATCTTGTGTTTGTGATAAACAGGATATGTCATGGGAGAGAGTACCGTGCAAGGATGACAAAGGTCGACCCAGTTTCAAAATGGACTGGGTTCCAAAGACCAACTGATCCCGCTCTGTGTCGGAGCAACTATGGAGGCATATCATCAAACTTTGGTTTGTTGGTAGTGGCTGTTCCAGGCACATGATAGGGGACATCTCTCAACTGTACAACATTCAGACCTTTGTTTGAGAGTATGTGTCCTTTTGCGGGAAAGGAAGAAAGGAAGAAAGGAAGAGATCACAAACGGGGTTAGTGCTTAATGACATGAAGAATTTTCAGATCTGTTCAGAGATTATGCGTGCTGTTCTCAGACCTTCTGGATGCCAATTCAATCGGTGACTTACGGTTTGAGTTTTTTCTTCCCTATACTCCTGATTTTTTCTTAAGCTGATTCGCTTTAATGACTAATTTTTGTTTTAGGATAGTTTAAATTTGCGCACTTACTTCCATTTCTCTCCTATGCACAAATTTAGGCGGAGAAATAAAAACAAAACAAAAATTTTAAAATTTTAAAAATCCAAAAACATTAGAAAATCAGAAAATCAAAAAATAAAAAATATGTTGGTTATGAAATGTACTTGAGGGAGATGTTCTGGGAAGTGATATGATCATGTGATAACAGGAAACCTGAGTTTACGTAATGTACCCGAAGTTGAAGGGTCTATGCTCTGGTTTGATGCGTCGGTAGGCACGAAAAATTTTAAATGGACATGACTAGGCAGAGTTGAACTTAAGAAATTATTAGTCTTGACAAATTTTAACCTAGTTAGATCCGTTCAGCTTTACAATACGACGCTCGGATAGGTTGAGCAGGGAGATATATATGGGAATCCACTCGTCACATTAAATGAACCCGTACTTGGAACCGTGGTTTAACTTTTTCTCAATGTGCAGATTCTATCCTTAATTCCGGTTGGATGGGGCGACTGGTAAATTCCGATAAATTAGGTCTGTAGAAAATCGTTTTCTTTCTTTCTGTCTGTTAGTCATATGTTATCTCCTTTGCGTGACTTCCAATCCGACCTGGTACACAACATATGCAACTCTATTTCTCTGCATGTTATATATATGAAATTCCTCTTATCTGTTAGCCATATGTTGTTTCCTTTGCGTGACTTCCAATCCGACCTGGTACACAGCATATGCAACCTTCTACTTGTCAACCCCCCTGAAACAATAAGTAATAGCAATAAGTAATAGCAATCTGAATCTGTTCTCTCTCTGAATGATTGTTTGCTCACCCGGTGTAAGGAGTACTCTGGAAGTTCTTGATGGCTGGGGCATATTAGGAAGTGGGAAACATGTTCTAGTACAATTAAAATTGAACACTCAAAGATTGTCTATAGATCTTGCTGCTCAATTTAGGTGGACCACAATATCCCTGGTCGTCGTCAGATGAATGGTCCTTAAGATGTAGTATCTAGGAACTTAGGATCAGATATAATATCTAGGAACTTAAGTTCACCTGTCTTGTAACAAATAGTATGTCCAAAATTTGTCACAATTTTTCGTGTTTAAGTGGACAACAATACCGACGATTGACCAGACAAAGATGTGAATATGAAAGGTACCGACAAGTGGATAAAGGCTGTCTAAAAACTTTGATCCCAAATCACTCTTAAAGTTAGATATCATTTTTATTTTTGTTAAATTTGTCATAGTTTCAAAAATCAAAAATAAAAAATCAGAAAAATTCAAAAATCAAAGAAAAATCAGAAAAATTAAAAATCCAAAAATAGTGTTATTTATGTTTTATTTCTTGTTCAGAAAAATCAAAAATCCAAAAATATTTTTGTTTCTGTTTTAATTTGTGTGCTAAGTTTTCTTTTAGATTTGTTTTGTCTTGAAAAGTGATTTCAGGTATAGATAAGACTCATGGAGTTTGTGTTGAAGATTTCTGAGCCAAAGCCTCGTCCGTGAGCATCGAAGAATTCGCATTCGAAGGAGCAAGAAATGAAGATTATTCTTTAGACATTCAAACCTTCAACCCCAGAAGCAAGGTGAAGCTGAAATTGAAGAATATGTGACAGATTGCATTGAAGCCTCCTCAATCAGTCTGCTGCTATCTTAAACTTGCTGAAGTGATCTAGAAGTTCAGTTCTCTCTGATGTTCTCTCTGAAGATTCTCAAGCTGAAAGCGCTATCTTTCAAGAATCAGTACATCAAGCCTCCTCACCCAATGTGCGTTCAATGCCAAAATTTTGAAGAAATGCCCAACTGCTCAAGATGAAGTCATTCATTAAAGATAAATGCTGAAGCCAAGCTCTCAATGAAGATTAACAAGAAAAACCAGCTACTTTTTAGGGGGAGCTTGTTGGGTCATTTAAGAAAAGAAAAGAAATCTATAAACCAAGGGAGAGATTGTTGGGTCAATATTTCGGTTTATACTTTGCTTTTCTAGGAAATTGTATTTTTATGTAATATCTTATGTGTTTACGGTCAAGTTTATGCCAAGGGGGTGTTTACGGCCGTAAACAGGTTTACGGCCGTAAACAGGTTTACGGCCGTAAACCCTGTTTACGGCCCATGTTTCCCGTTTGTATATATATATATATATATATATATATATATATATATATATATATATATATATATATATATATATATATATATATATATATATATATATATATATATATATATATATATATATATATAGGGGTGAGGGGTGTGAGGGATAGAGTGATGAACACTAGAAGAGCTTAAGTGTGTGCATTCTAAGGTGTAAGAGAGAGAGAGAGAGAGAGAGAGAAGAACAAGTGTGTGTTAGTGTGTGTGAGTCTTTGTATCCGGATCTTCATTTGTATCAATAGATACAAGATTCATCATCATCTTCTTCTCCTTCTCTTCTATTTGATCTGACATCATCCGTTTGATTGGCATTCCGCACCATCAAACGAATCTAATTGATACACAAGCATATTTGGGGACTTACACTCTAATATGAAACTATTTTGAAAGCAATTTGTAATGATTATTGGTTTTTTAATGATTTAAAAAGTTTTAAATTGGCATGATTTGTATGGGTGTTACAAGTTGGTGTGACATCCCCATTTTCACGGCCAGAAAAGACCGATTTGTTTATGCTTTGTTTTATAAATCAGAGTGATCGTTTAAAGAAAACGGTTGCGGAATTTGTTCCCAAAATAAAATATGATAACCATTTATCAAAACGTTTCTCAAAGAGAATGTATTTTCATTAAATAATAAAACCTTGGGATGTCATGTTCCGATACAGACCAAAAGCATAAACAATAATAAATAGACCTTACAACAGTTATTCATAACTACTGGCCTATAATCCAAAATCTCTCGTCAAGTCCACCAACTTATACTCTTGTGCCATTACCTGTAATGCAAAGAAAACTGAGTGGGTCAGGCTTGGGAGCCTGGTGAGCATATAGGGTTTTCAACCTACAATAATATAATTATTATATTCAACCATCAAACAATCAACTCAATTACTCATCCCTATTATCTTTCTTAGGATTTTACCCTAGGAATTCAACTACTCGTCATTCATTCATTCCTAAGGATTGACCTAAGGAATTTACACAAACTTCCATTGCTACATAAGGCGCATCTGCCAACATTATCCTTTAAGCGCCTCTGCCAGGATTACGTCACACACTATGAGGCGCGACTGCCAGGTTTATG